>NW_006239607.1:58001-71159 GCF_000226075.1 Solanum tuberosum | reverse complement strand
CAAACTCAAATAAAATCGATTTTATTTTATCGATTTGGTTCGATATTTTAGTTTGGATCGATTTTTATCCAAACCATGAACACCCCTAACTTGAAATTTTGAAGAAGCTACTAACATTAGAACTTGGACTCTGCATAAAATATAATCTGAAAATATTTCACAAATTACAACTTTATGTTGTGTCCATATTTTGTAGTATCATTTATTAGGTAGGAATAAAGTGATATTATTGTGCCGTCCAACTTTACCAAATTTAGTACATTCTATAATTATTGAACTTATAATTTTCTAAATAAAAGCAACTTAAAACTTTCCAGATGTTGATGAACATTTTTTTTTATGTGATTCTTAGTGTTAGCCAATCTTACAAAATTATGTTCTTTAATCTATCTGATAAAAAGTAACTTTCCAAATGTCAAATTAAGAACTCTGTTATGTGATTCTTAAATAAGAAATGATTGTTACATTAAATATACTTTGTTATAGTACTTTGTTAATGAAAAAGTTTCTCCAAACTGCAAGTAGAATACAATAAAATTCTTATATGATTGTACACACTCATATAATGGAAGTGCACTTTTTAACACTATTGGTTTCTCCAACAATAACTGATGGCAACTCCAATCAAATTAAAAAGTCTTTTCAAAGTATATATATACTATATATCACTTTAATTAATTCTCAAGCACTAAGTGGTAGTTAAAATTTGTTGTATAGTGACGGTTCAAATTATTACTTAGTAAGTTATTATAACGCAGCAATATTGTTCCTCTTTTTATTCCTTATGCAGCTATTGAATTGGGTTGAGAAATGAATTTTGGGCATGATTCAATTCTAGAATTTTATTTCGGTAGTTGAAGATTGATCAAGATCACATAAAGAGTCCACTTTCCCATGTCATAAACTATGTGCGACTATTAACATGCATTCTCTATAGACCTGTAGTACGCGCGCCTAAATCTGTCAACTGAAGCGTAAACAACATAATATAATATGACTATTCAACATCAGATAAATCAAGAATTGAAATGAGTGTGACTCTAGTTACATCATGTTAAGATATGAATTTTTGGTTTTATTCATGCTCAAAAGCTAACTCGGAGAATTATCAAGGAAGCATAGAGAATCCACTTAAAATTCCATAATTAAATTACGATGTAGAGATCTTTGTTCCCATTAACTCAAGTGAATCTTGTATCCATTAATTAATTATTTTGTATCAATTAATTGGCTAAATTAATGAAGGGAGGATATTAACTGGAAAGAAGAAAATCTATAACTGGTCCCAGATTTTCACTAAGAAAATTTATCATAACATTAAGTACAATAGATTACAAGTGATTAGCCTAATTACATGCAACTTTATTATGACGAGGACTTGTTATCTTCAGCTACTCAGTAAATTACAATACATACCGCAAGATTTACACAATTAGATCACTTAAAAAATAATTACAAATAGTTCATGTATTTAATAACTCGACGTGCTACTCTGCCCAATCAGAGTACACACATCTAAATCCAGTGTTACTATACATTACATTGTATGGATTTTTATTTTTTTTCTCAGTACAAGAGAATCAATAATATTTCTACTTATCGAGTGATGGTGGAGGTGTTGTGCCATAAGAGCATGCAGGGGTGAATCTACATACAAGACAAAGTATGCTTGAATCCATTAACTTTGCGTAACTATATATGTATTATGCAGAGAATAATAAGAAAGTGATTATGATTTTTATATAGAAAATAATAATTAAGAAAAAGAGAATAATGAGAAAATGATTATGATTTTTGTAAATAAAATAATAATTAAGAAAACGATTATAATAATTTTGGTGGATGATTTGGTTCCAAATTTGTTGAGTATGCATATAAAATTTCATATAGGTAACTGAAAAGAAAAGGAAGTTAAATATTAGGTATAAGAATATATTTTGTAAAAATCACACAAATTTTGTTTTAAATTGATAATATCTCACTATGTTAAAAGTATTTTTCTAGTTATTTTAGCGTAACAACTAATATCAGTATTAATGATTTATCGAGACAAGTACGACGGAGATCACGAGGACATAGTAATGACTCCAAGTTACCTTTGCTCGTAATTTGGAGACACACACACACAAAAAAAAAACTTGTAGACATTGATTTCATAAATAATCGAAATGATGTGTGTGATACATTGTGATTAATCTTCAAATTAACCCATGAATCTTGGTGATATTAAATATGCAAAACTTAGTTTGAGAAGGCGATTGTTGAGTGCAAAAATAAAATTCTATAGTAATAATTGAAAAGAAAAGGAAGCTAAACGAACTAACATATATCACGGGGATATAAAAATATCTTTAAATTGTTTTAGTCGTAAAAAAAATAATCCTAAATCCGCCATCTAATGAAATCCTTACTATGTTTGTCTAATGCTAGAAACATATTTTAATAGGGTAAACAAATCTTGATATCTTATTCTATTGATAGAAAGATTACCACGTAAAATGAATATTATCTTCTTCATGCAATCGACAACTAACTATAACACGTACTATTTCAAAAATCAATCCTAACTTCTTCAAAGGTTTGGCAAAAGTACCTTTTATGGCAACAAATTAAATACTCCTAATATTTTATACAAAAATATAGAAGAAATAGAGTTTGTTTCTTGAGTTTCTATATGTCACTATTTAAAAAATATGAAATTAACTACGAATTTTATCAGTAATCTTTATCTAATTCATTACTAAATAACTTCTATCTAATTAAATTTTAGTATAATCTGTCGCTAATTCATAAATAGATGGAAATTTTTGTTATTTCCATAATAAAATTGTCTATCTTTAATGTTTTATTTTATCGTAGTAGTGTGTTAAAATGCAAGGAGTTTTAATGATGAGATCATGTGGTTCCACATGTAACCACAAACACAGAGTCTGTGACTTATGAATTGGGTAATGACAGGTGACATTTAAAAAGCAATATAGAGATAAAGCGCAATACCCTTTTGCTGATGACAGTTTATAAGTTCGTCTGGAACACTTAATTTGAGGAGATATATAGGTATTCACGATCGATTTTAGAGTGATAGAAAATAAATTGTAACTATAAATAAAATATAAAAAAATATAATTTTATTAATAAATAATATGAGAATAAATATGTTTTTCTTTGATTCTTCTCTCTGAATTTTTCTCCGTGATTTAAGGACGTTAATTACATATTTCTTGAATGTAGAATTATTTGGATCTCGTTGTGTATCTACTAATGTATTTGATTGTGAAGAAGAGTCCGATTATATCTTGATTTTTTTGTAAATATTGCATGAGTTTATGGAATATTTCAGATGACTTTTTTAAAGAATATATTACCACATATATATATATATAATATAAGCATTATATTATCTAATGTTTAAGGTAAAGTAGTCTCCAAGAATCTTAGCTGAAATTGGATTCATCTCATAGAGTCCAGAAAATTTTGATATCTACAATATGTTAAGTACATAGTCAAATATTTAGGAGTCGTTTGATAGAACGTATAAAAATAATGTTGAATAGAATATTTTAGTAATACTTGTATTAATTATACTAATATTATTTATTATGCAGTGCTTGATTACGTGTATTAAACATAAAATACTTTGCATAACTTCTATTAGAAAATATGTTTTTTTAGTAAAATACTCTTCACACTCTTTCGCTTTGGGAAATGGGAAATGTCTTGAGATCAATTTGAGGGATAGTTATGTTATTAATCAATCTAATACATATGTTGAAATTAAACCCTTTGTATTACTAATACATGCAAATTCATGATATTAGTAAGAATTCAAAGTCAAAAGGGTAATTTTTTTCCTTCAAAAAACAAAAACGGTACATCAAATATTTTTTTAACCAAAAAGAAAAAAATACATGTCGTTTTTGTTTTTTGAAGGAAAAAAGTTGTCATTTTGGCTCCGGACTCATATTAGTAATACACATATCAATACACAATAAAGTGCATAACTAATAATATGTAGGCTAAAAAAATGTACCAAATAAAATATTAATAATACACAAAATTAATACATACATTATTTTTTAATTTCTAATATACTTTACCAAATGACCCGTTAGAGATATTGTATCGTAGGTACATTAATATTGTATTTGTATAGTGCTTTTTGCTAATGAAAGATGCAAGTTATAGGGGCATTCAAGTACTGTTAAATAAATACTCATATATATAATTTAAAAGAGAAAAAAAAAAGAGTACTGCTATGTGTTTGAGCACCTGAAGGGTCTCGAAAAAAAAAAGTAACAAAAAATAAAAAAAAAATATGAAAGGGGAGTTAACGACATATTATGCAAGAATCTGAAATAGGCGTAAAGTGCTGAATTATTGGAGTAAAAAATAAAAAATAAAAAGATGGTATAATACCCGTCCGTTTAATTTGACAGTCAATAATAAATAAGTACTAGTACTGTATATATGCAATTATTATGCATGTGTTTCTTTTTTTTTTCTTTTAATCCAAAATTGGAATAGACTTTGTGTTGAATTAATTGTGTCGCGTTCTAATGGAGGAAACACATTGATATTATCTGTATCAAACTCATTATTTGAATAAAAGAGGAGGATTAATGTTGAGGATCAATCGATATCAACTTTTTTATCTTACACAATTAAAAATAAGATTGCATAATTACTACTTTTTTCAGATCTCATTCATAAAATTACATTGTGTTTTATTGTGTTGTATTTAATTGATGGAATTACATAATTAATTCACTTAGAAAAAAAAAGGGATTCATGTCAACCATGGAAAACTAGCTAGTCAAAGAAATGAGCAAAATGTGTGATCACACGTTAAAGAATGTTATGCATCTAAATAATCGGCACTTTCCAAGGTATTATCTAGAAGGTTAAATGATCACTTATTTTGTAACAAGATAGTATACAATTAGGATTTAGGGGTGATAAATAGGCCAATATTAACTAAAATAAAGTAAATCACTTGAAAATAAATAAAATATCTAATCTGCCCATATTGGATATGAATAATAAAATGGTTAAACTATCACGCGAATTTTAATTATGTCACACTCACACCAAATACAATATATATCACGAGAATTTAGTAAATGATCTTATTCTTTTTTTATAACTTAAAGATCTTTTTAGACAACAATTTATAATTCAAGGATATTTTTAAGTTAATTGAAAATTTTATATCATAGCCTAAAATTTTGTGAACATTAGACAATATTCTAATATTTTGTCCGTTAATCAGCCACCCATATATTACTTGATCGTTCGTTACACACTGGATCCATTTGTTTGACAGGTTTTTTTGCGGCGTCTATAGCTAACACATTTTATTTCATTTCTTTGACTAGCTAATTTTCCATACTTAACATGATTATTTTGCTTATTGAACAAATTATATTGCCATCAAGTAGGGGTGTGCACTATTCAGATTAAACCGAATAATCAAATCAAATCAAATCAAGCCGAATTCTTATTTAGATTGTTTTTTATTTTTTCGGATTGGTTTTGAATTAATAAATTACTTTGTTTGGTTTTTTGGTTTGGTTCGAATTTTAAAAAATAAAAACCGAATTATATATATATATATAATGTTTAGGTTTAGAATTAAGTTGGAGTTAGCTACTTTTATCCCTTTTTGGTTATTGCCTTTCATGATGATTACGTTTATATTTTATGTTTGAATTACATCTATAATAGGTATACTTATAAGTATTGTGCTTTAAGTTTTACTAATGATTTATATTAGAAAGAATATTTAAGGGATTAAATATTATTACTTTGGTTATATATATTATTAATTATTGACATAACTGAATAACCAAACCGAAAAAAACCGAACCGAATAGAGGAAAATCAAACAAAACCAAATTTATTTTGGATCGGATTGGGTTACACTTTTACAAAACCAAAAACCAAAAATCCAAACCGAATAGTATAAAACCAAACCGAAAAAACGAATGCACACCCCTACCATCAAGTACGTGACAGTTAGAATTATGTTTAAGGATTTGCTTAATAAATTAATAAATTAATTAATCCCAACATTAAGGGATGCTTTTGTCATTTTGTTCCTGGAAACACAAGGTTATGAAGTGCTGCCATCCAGCATAGTTTCTATCAAAGGGCTGTTAAGCTGACTAAGTTAGCTTAGATATTGGGTTAAAAGCACCAATTTTTTTAAAGTTCCTAGGTCTAATTAAATACTTTTATCTAACAACCAAGATCTATGGCTTTATTTTCTATCAAATATTTACGTCAAATCAACATATCAAATATATACATGATATATATATATTAAAATATACATAACTATTATTTTATTATAAAAAGTTAATGTGTATTTTTATTTATTTAATTAATTACTTAATTTTAATAATTTAAATTGATTTAACGTAAACATCGAGTAAATATTTCCACTTCTTTTTCTCTTTCCGTTATCAGATCTCCTATGTAACTGTAATTTTCTTTTTAAAAAGTACTCCCTCCGTCCCTATTTACTTGTCCATATTTCCTTTTTTAGTTGTCCCTATTTAGTTGTCCATTTTGACAAATCAAGAAAGGACAACAAATTTTTTCCTATTATACCCTTATTTACACTTCTTGAAAATTGTAAAAGTGTATGTTGTTTCCCTCCAATTTATTTCACTTGAATTCAAATAAGTGGTTGTAATTTTGAAGTGAAAAGTTGTCATAAGGATAAAATTGTAACTTCACTGTGCTAATCATTGTTGCCTTAATCTGTGTGTCATTTCTAAAGTGGACAACTAAAAAGGGACGGAGGGAGTACTAGCTTCTGGTAAAAGTACAATGGACTAAAAGTTCAGTCCTCCAAAAATAGACGGCCACGAAATGCTATGTCCCATTCCTTTTTCGAATTAAGTTACATGCATCGTTATCTTAAAAGATGTTTTATATTATTATTTATTATTAAATTTAAACCGTAATAATAATTTTTTTGTACTTTTTATTAAATTATCAATTATCTTCATTATTTTTTAATTTATAATTACCTAATTAATGACCCAATTTTCAAACCCCCCCCCCCCTGCTCTGTTACTTGTCGTGGTTCGTTTTGTTTTTTAAAAAGTTAAATGGTATGAATTTTGATCAATATTTTAAGATGTATTCTTTTATCATATTAATAGAAAAATTTCATATAGTTTTAAATATCTAAATTTTAAATTTGCAATATTGAATTAATCTAATTCAATTTTACTTTTAGAAGATTAGTTAAATTGACTCTCGTGAAGCAAAATGTGACAGATAAAAGAAACAAAAGAAGTATCGTTTACTGGTCAAAGCGTAGAACTTAAGTCTCAGGTCTTGATAAACGATTTGAGAAATTAAAAAAAACGTAATTATCTTTTTTTGATATATTAAAATGATTTTTATTTTTTTTGAAATACTGAATAGCTAAAAGCGAAGGAGATAAAAGAGTTTAAATTTGCATGTACTATCACCCAAAAATATCTATCTTAAAATATAGAATTTAAATATTATTATTACCTAACTATTACTGTCTAATGGTGTGAAAACTGTTTATTGACGGTGCTTAAACGAATTTTTAATATTTAGTTTTGCTAGAGTTGCGGAGGAGATAGGAGTTTTCCAGCTAGTTTAATTATAGTTAGTGGGGGCTAATATATAGTGTCAGCATTTTGTCGTGCTTAAGTAACAATTCTATGCATAAACTCTTCTTCATGTACTATAAATATGTGACCATCACCCTTGTTTATCATCAACAAACACTAATTAGCCTTTACATTTTACTCTTAATTTTAATTCTAATTCTTTCTTAGAGAAGAGAAGAAAGAAAATAAAAAATGACTAGTGTCTCTCATACTCATCCTTTGGTCTTCACCTTTGGCATTTTGGGTAAAATTTCAATCATATTTTCATGTGCATGCCTTGTTTATTAGTTATTAACTTCACTCGTAGCATAGAATCAGCAACCAATTTTACTGTTTAGCTATAGAATTACTCTTTTCAAGCAAGTTGGTTCTATTTTGTTTCTATTAATATGCTCTTACAAATAACAATCTAGTTGGATCAAGGAAGTATATCTAAACTAATTCTTACTAATAAATTAACACCTCAAAATAGATAAAACTATAATTACATGCATTAAAATAGAATAATTTTTTTTGTTTGAGAAATATATATAGGAGAAGTAATTAATATGTCTTTTCCATTTGTGACAATGTTGCAGGTAACTTAGTTTCCTTCATGGTGTTTATTGCCCCAGTGTAAGTTATTTCTCCAAAAATAATTACACATATAAACTTTAATTTATACACAATTTTTTATTTTCAACATATCATGATTTTGCAGGCCAACATTTTACAGGATCGTTAAGAAGAAATCATCAGAAGGGTTCCATTCATTACCATATGTTGTTGGATTATTTAGTGCAATGCTTTGGATTTACTATGCAATGGTTAAAACCAATGTTACACTTCTCATCACCATCAACTCTTTTGGCTGCATTGCTGAGACCATTTACGTCGCGATTTATTTTACTTACGCTACAAAAAAAGCAAGGGTATACATATAAATTCCATATATATGTGTGTGCCTATTTTATTGTAACGCGATTTTGTGATTTATGAAATTTGAAATTGTCTTGCAGATGAAAACACTAGGACTTGTCCTACTGTTGAATTTTGGTGTCTTTGGATTGATTCTTTTCCTCACACAAATTTTATGCCAAGGAACAAAAAGAGCTGAAGTTATTGGATGGATTTGCATGGCTTTTTCTATCAGTGTATTTGTTGCACCTCTAAGCATTATGGTAATTCACTTTGAATATATATATATATATATTTATATTATTTTTTCGTTTTACGGAAAATAGGGTAGGTTAATCCAACGTTCACTAATAAGGTGAAAGTTCAAGTCACGATTCTTTTGATGCTTTTATAGTTAGGGGCTTAGGGCGTTCTTTAAATTTTAATTTATGATAACTTAGTTACTTAGTCCCGTGACAGTTCTCTAATTATAAACGCCATTTAATTCTGTTTTTTTTCTTTTGTAAAATTGCAGGGACGTGTAATAAGGACCAAAAGTGTGGAATTCATGCCATTTAACTTGTCATTAGCTCTTACAGTTAGTGCTGTAATGTGGTTTTTGTATGGTTTACTTTTGAAGGACTTCTATGTCGCGGTAAATATATACTCCCTTAATAACAATTTATGTGACATTTTTTATTTTTTGAGATTCAAACTATTTGAGCTTTAATCGTCATTTTAAAATATATGTTTTCATTGAACTGTAATGAGAAAGATTGATATTTAATTGTCTTAGTACTTTTTGTGTTGCTTTAAAAAATCTAAGTTTAATTTTTAAAATGTTGAGTTGATCCAAATTCACACAAAGATTAGTCAAATTGACTCTCAATCTATGAAAAATGTCGCATAAACACACTAAATGTCATCTAGGATAAACAATTACATGCATATAATTATTATTTAGATAACCTAATAGGATTACACGTTAAATTGGCTTAACATAATTTGTGCCCATAAATTCATGATGTGACTAATGTTTGGTTTTTCTTCTAATTGTTGTTCTTCCGGCACATAATAAAAAATCAGGTACCAAATATATCGGGAATGATACTAGGAGTGCTCCAAATGATATTATATGGAATATACAGAAATTCTAAGTCAAACAACGTCGCAACAGAAAAAGAATTACCTACCGTGGTAAAGGTGGATCAAGAGCTGCCCCCAAAAGTCAATTGCGAAGTTTATCCAGTTAATATTTCATCCTTGGACAGTGAAAATGGAGAGGGTAAAGATGGTAAAAATCTTGAAGATTCCCAAATTAACTCTCAAGTTTAAAAGACTTCAAAAGCTTGGGAAGACATTAATACTTTGGAGGGTGCTACTAAACTAATCCTTATAATTGAGGGCCCTTTTCTGCAAGGTTTTCTTAAAAAACTGGGCCTTAACTCTATATCTACATGTTCATGGTCCAATTGTATGCAATGTACTATTTTGTGATTTAGTGATCCATATTTACAAAGTAACTAGGAGTTACATGATTTCCAAATTTATTTGGAATACTACTAATCACGATATCATGTATGGTTTACTATATATATATATATATAAAAAAAAAAAAATATTACTTCGTCCTGTTTTTGATATTCTATTTCCGAGTTCTCATTTGTTTTAAAATTTTAATTGCAAATAGTACTTAAGGAGATTTTTACCGTGAAAATGTACCTAATAGTGTGTGTTAACTACATATTTCTTAGGTTAGCTTACATAAATTTCATTAGCTTAGAAGCTAATTACTTGATACTTTAGTTTGCAATATTACAAATTTTATCAGATTTTGATGCGTCCAGATATATATATCTCAGGATACATGGGATCAAAATTAGGTGTAATGTATTCTAAATACATTGTATCCAAGTGGATTCACATGTATCTGAGATACATAACAAATCTCGCTCGTCTCCCTCCATCTTGCTCGCCACTCTCCTATGTATCTAACATCTCATATGCATGCAAATCACATCAAATACATATTATTTTATTATTAGGTAATGAACACAAAGTCGGATCCACCCTGAAAAAGGTAAATGAAATATATTCGTTCGATCTGTTTCTCGTATAAAAACCCTAATAGAGAAAAAAAAAGAATTGTGAAAATTTTATAGCCAATTAAAGTAATGAAAATTAGGCCCGCAGTTAGATATACAGTACAAAATTAGTTCAGAATCAATGTAATGCATTTTGCTTCCTTCAACTGATCGAAATTCATACCATATAAAAATTATCAAAAAGAAAATCATTTTTCATCAAAAAAAATTATATTCTCAAGAATCCGTAACCTCTGCTTAAAGAATGAAATCAACCCATCACCATTATTCTTGGTGGTGTAATTAATAACTATTTACATTCTGAACAATAATATAAAACTATTTGAGATTAATACTTCTTTCCCATATATCCCTGAAAAAGTACATGAAATGATCAACTATTTTATTATTGAATGAAGTCTAAATAATTTATGTAACCTTTTTACAAAGAATAAAAATCAAGCAAGCGATATGTACGCATATATAATAATAATTTTTTTTTGTTTCAAACGTATAGAATAACATTATAACACCACGAGTAATAAAAGCTATTTTGTGGTCGACGGTAGTGGCATAGCTATATTGGTCCAAGGAGTGATAATTGAAATATTTTTTGTCGAAAAATTATATTTTGATTTGTGCTTGTAGAAAATAATATTGTGTATATAAATAAAAAAATAAATTATTTAGAGATATACAATAAAATTTTGAATATCGTAAAATTTCTAGCTTCTGATAGACGGAGCCAACCTGTACAAGAAAAGAGAGAACCCCCAAAGTAACAAAATTTTGTTAATTATATTATTATATTAATGTATGTCCATTACTTTAAGGTATACGATAATTTCCATTATTATGTAATTAACTTCTCCACCTTCATAATCTTTGTAATAATCTCTCACACTTTCGTAACCTTTTCAACATTCTTGGTTAATACATCATATTTATGACTATCTTTATGTCAATGTCTTTATGTAACAGTACTATAAATACAAACATATGAGTTTGTATTGTACCCACTTGAATAAAATAAAATAAAAACTCATTTTTTTCTATTTTTTTTTTGTCTCCATCCAGTATCAGATATTTACACTGTAGCTCGACTAAATTCGAATTTGCACCAAAAAGTATTTAAAGTGATCCTTAAAAAAGCAACTCAATATTCAGAGAGACTCAAATCCAAGACCTCTCATCTTTTAGTATTGTTTCTTGTTTACTCTAATTTTATAACCAAAATATAATTTATAGTGTTTTGTTCAATAATTGAGAATGTACATAATTGAATTCGAAGGCATGTATTTGGCTGCTGAAATTAGGAGAACTGTAGCCACATAAATCCTAAAGGTTCGTCGTTTTATTGTCTCCCACCATTTTCCCTTTTTTATTTTAAAGGGAAAAGGGAATAAATCTTATCCAATTTAAAGGGAAAAAAGAAGTTCAAAAGACAATAATAATAGTAAAAATTATACAAAGCACATAGTATAATAAACAAATTACTTTCTATCCCTACTCTTTCATAAATTACAAAATTCTCTTTATTTTATTTTCTTGCGGATACTTTAATATGCGGGCGGATACTTTAATTTAGAAGTTGTAATTATCAGTTCAGTGCGTTAAAAAAGGGATTTTATCAGTTTAGTGTGTTAAATAAGGGATTTAAAACAGAAATAAAAATTGACTGCCATAATTCACGCATACGTTTCTTTCATCTACAAATCAGTCATTCATAAAACGATTACTGAACTAAAATTTCAAATTTTGAAATTCTCTCTTCCGATTTTGCTAAAAGCTCCTGAAGGCTGATTCAAAAAAATTTGCAGTGCATTCTTTGGTGAAGATTTGTAATGAATATTTCGATCTTGTTAAGGCATTCAGGAATATGGGAAAGTGATGTTAGATACAAGCGATACAGAAGTGATGGCATAGTGGTTGGGGAAAATATTTCGTTCGTTAATCTTAATTCAGCAATTGCAGCAAAATTGAATGTTGATGAATCAAAAAAATATATGGAGATCAGATACGTCGTAGAAGGTAATTCATCTCCATTGTGTATTCGGAATGATGTGGGGTGAAATTGTACATAGAAGTGAAGAAACATGAGGTAGGATTCGGTATGTATCCACTATGCATTGCTACATCAGATAAAAGTGATGAAGAGATACAAAATTTTGATGCAATAACAGGTGCAATTGTGTGTTTTGAAGGTGAAAAAAGGGACGCAAAGGCTCTAGCATTGTTGAATCGAAAATTTGTGATTCCTAATTCATGATGCAATAAAAGAAAAATGTTATGTTTTGAATTCTGGCTATATTTTTTGATTGTTAATTTCTGATAAAGTTAGTTTGGTATACATTGTTGTGTGTCTGATACTTAATTGTTTGTAAATTTTGTATGGGATAGAATAATAGTATCAATAGATGTGATGTGTGCCAAAGTTAAAAGAGACAACATGTAAAAAAGGTATCATTTGAAGCAATGATATATCATATACATAATATCTTCTTCTAAATTTTGTATCTACTAATAATAGAGTATCGGAA
>NW_006239607.1:50886-57613 GCF_000226075.1 Solanum tuberosum | reverse complement strand
TTAATATTTGTGGACGCAATTGTGTTTCATGTACATAGTAATTTTCTGGAAATTTAATATCAGCTTAAACAAAGTTAGAGTAATTTTAGTATCAGTTTTGGGTATTTGATATTTAATATCTTTGTAACGATGTGTGCCAAAGTTAAAAGAGACAACATGTAAAAAAGGTATCATTTGAAGCAATGATATATCATATACATAATATCTTCTTCTAAATTTTTGTATCTACTAATAATAGAGTATCGAAAGTTGTATTTTTTTTACCAATATTATATATCATATACATACAATTTTAATATTTGTGAACGCAATTGTGTTTCATATACATAATAATTTTCTGGAAATTTAATATCAGCTTAAAAAAAGTTAGAGTAATTTTGGTATCAATTTTGTGTATTTGATACTTAATATCTTTGTAACTTCGGCATGAAATAATAAAATCGTATCAATTTGAGATGTTTGAAGCACCTAAGTATCATATACATAATATTATGTAAATGATAATGATTTAGTATCATTTGTTATGATTTGTACCAATCTTATAAAATATAATTTGTACCATGTTGTGTGAAGAATAAAATTTTGTTATTTGTGAAAATAATTTTGTATCATATACTTGATAATTTTGTGGAAATTTTGTATCAGATTCACTGTAGTAGAAGCTGTAGTGATATGTATAATACTTATAATATACAAAAATTAATAAGGTATTAAAATAAATTGAAAACGAATTTAAAAGCGACATAAAAATTATGGACATAAAAAACTCTTCAAATTTAGAAGTATGAATTACTTAGAAATATAATGTTGACCTGGGGAGGAATACTCCAAAACACCTAATGTATCTTCAAAATAATAAAACTTTGTCATCTTGACTGTAAGTCAGTAAATAAACTATTACTCTACATTTATCAGTTCATCATCTGTCAATGGAATGAAGGCACCCTTTAGCCTTGTAGGATCATCACTCTTTCTAACGTATCCCGCCTTGGCTTTGTCGGTACCATATTTCCATAACAGTGTTGCATATCTTGAGCGAAGATAGTCACTTCGAAAAGGAATCGATGGGACCTTCATTTCGTCGCTCAGAAATTCAGCAAAAACAGCTACATACGTTCCGCATTCACTGCAAACAAAAAGAAGATACATTATAAATTGAATGAAATGTGTAAGTAAAGTTGGGTGGATACAATACTGACAGGTCTAAATTAAAAGCAAAAGAAATGCATACCATGGGTAGTGTTGGTCGAGAAATGGGAGGGGCAACCTTTCTACCCCTTTTCTTTTGAGTTTTTGCATCTTTTGCTTTAGATGATGCCCCCACTTTCTTTTTGGATTTTCTCTTCATAGAAGTTTGATTTGCCATTAATGCCGGTGCATGCAAACTTTTAGACCTCTGTTCTGCCCAGTTGGGGTCTTCTGAATAAAAAAATTGATCATTGTTAGGTGTTATTATTTGGGAAATTTCAATATTAAAAGACGGATGATCCATTTTGACAATTGATCCAAAATCGATTGAAACACAAAAATTGATTTTGAAAGAAAAATGAAAAAGATGATAATACCTAGTTTGAACTTTGGATGGTTGAATAGAGATAGAATCATTTGAAAATCAAATTGCTTTGAATTCAGTAACTGATTTGGTAGTGGAGAAAGATTAGAGGCGAGATTTTGGGGATGAGAAAGGTTGGTTTTGGGTTCTTTCAAAATAAAGTATCCGGAATAGAGGATTTGGAGAAAAATAGGGATTTTTGAATTTTTATGAAAGAATAGGAATTAAACGAGAATATGTAAACATATGTAGTGTAGTTTAGTAATTTGCCATAATATTATACACAAATTTAGGCATTACTAGAAAATATTTCTATTGCGCATATTTGGACACACTATTTAATTATTCTAAGCCACTATATATAACAAATAAATGATTTATAATTACAATTATATCATATTTAGTGGTAATAATAAAATATGAGTATTTTATGATCAATATTTTATATAAATGCCGCTATAAGCTTCTATGACTTTGAATGCAATGATACTAACTCAATTGCCGCAAAATATTTTTGCAGAAATAAATATTGCTGCTAAAAAATATATTTTAACACTAAATATCACTATAACAATTGTATCTTTCGCCCCTCAAATTTAACTTGAATTTAATACTTCATCCATTTCAATTTATATGATGCACTATTTGAGCAATATGATTTTTAATTTGGGGTCCCAACATCAGGAGAGATGAGTTCTATCTTAATACCATGTAAATTAGGTGTTGAACCTAACTTACACCCTAAATACTAGCTCAAAGGAAGAATATTGTCTAAACCTTGTATATCACCCATCTCATTATTAACTACGAATATTGTCTAAACCTTGTATATCACCCATCTCATTAACTATCGAATGTGATATTTTTTCATTCTTCATTGAGCCAAAAAACATCTATTATTGGTGCCAATTGGCAAACATTGATAGGTGCCTCCCATCATTTGTTGATTGTTTTTTTTTGCTGACTAGGATCACATTATTTGTACACAAAATAAATGAGGATCAAATTAAAACCTTTTTCAAAATTGTAGTGCCATAGTTGGAAGCTTTAGTGCCTCATAGATAGGACGATGACATAATAAAAGAGCAAAATGGGACCTTTTATTTTGAGGATATATCGAACCCAAAAAGGTTTAAGGATCAAAAGGTGTTTTGTTTTGTATACAAATTGAATTATAACACATAAAGCACTAATTGAAATAAAAATTTAAATTGGAGAACTATAGAACATATATATCCAATAATATTATATACTTGTAGCCTTGCTATATAAATATGTGAAGTGAGCACTCCTCATTTCATTATCAATCAAGTACTTGCAATTCTTTGTAACTGAGAGATTAACAAAGAGAGAAATTTTCATTTTGAGAAAAGAAAAAGAGATGGCTATTTCTGGTCATTGGGCATTTGTTTTTGGTGTCCTTAGTAAAAATCTCTTTTTCTTGTTAGTTTTTAGAACTCAATTGCCAAAATACTTGAGTTATACACATGTTAGTATATGCAATTGTTATACCATTATTTTATATTTACCTATTATAGCATATAGTTATTTTATTTAAAAGATGACAAATGTTACATTTTAAATATAATATTTTTTTCTATTTTAATTTGTGTGACATGCATTTCTTTTTAATCCGTTCCAAAAAGAATGTCACATTTTCGTAAAATTTTCCATTTACTCTTAAAGAAATGAATTACAGTCACACAAATTATCAAAAAATATTATAGATTACAAATTACAAAAAATATTATTTTTTTTAAAGGTTTTTATCAAATTGAACAATGTCACATATATCACTTCTTATTGTTTTTTCCTTTTACATTATTTATTACTCAGTAGTTAGAAAAATCTATATTAGTCAAAAGTGGGCCAATAACAATTATATTATGACTTACACTTAAGAGACAAATCCATAAATTCTCTAATTAAGTGGAAGTGTCAATCATTTCATCGTACCTCAATCATTAACATACATAATTTAATCATTCCTAATGGATCTTTATTGTTATTTTATAATCTCCTCCAATTATTCATAATTTTAATTGAATTACCAAGAATATTGCCCCTATTCATTTTCACGTTAGATATTACTTAATTATTTTAATACTTGCAGAGCAACTAATGTTCTGCTTCTAAAAGTACTAATGAATAGAAGGATTTTTTTCAACTCGAGCAAGTTCACCAGACTCTCATTGCTCGGTCTTCACACAATGGCCCATCTCTGAAGACCTTCAAAGCCGCTAACTTTAGCTGGAGAGCACTGACCAACAATTTCCTCGCAACAAAGACACATGAAAAAACAGCAACTATTAGGAAGATAGTCATAAAGACTGACCTGACATCAGGTCCAAAGAATAAATTTCTGCATAATCAAGAAGGACTAATGTCAAGAAAAAAGTATGCACAATCACGACATATGTGCCTTAAGAAGCTTTGTTATTGCAAAGAAATGTCAAAGTATAGCAATAATACGACTAATTTGAATAGCTTGTCAACAGTACATGTAGTTGCTTCATTTTAGCGCCAACTAGAATTTTGAGGCATCTCAAAGTTTTGTAGAGCTTTAATTAGTAGGCGTTTGGCCATGCGATACCATATCACGATATGGTGTCGTGAGATGGAATCAGCGTTTGGATATGCGATTTTACGCTGATTCCATATCATGAGAGGTGATACCATATTCTCCAAAAACCATGATATTTTTATACAATAATTGATCCATGAGTTTATATTTTGTTAAAACAACCCCACATTTATATCTACTAACCATTTGTTTCAATAATCACATCATTACTTTTTAAAATTTATTATTCTCACCAATATAAAATTTATTATTACTTTAAATTTGGTGAATATAAATGATAAAGTAGAAATTCATTTGGTGAATATAAATGAGAACGAAGGGAGTACTACTTTTTTGATTTTTCATAATAAAAAAAAACGTCTTAATCTTATGACTAAGCATAATATTGATAAAAGACAATTTTCATTGGCGGTGCCGCACTTTCTTAATCTTAGTATTCAATCAGCGTAAAATCGCATGTCCAAACGCTGATTCCATCTCACGACACCATATCGTTTGGCCATGCGATACCATATCACGATATGGTATCGTGAGATGGAATCAGCGTTTGGACATGCGATTTTACGCTGATTCCATATCATGAGAGGTGATATCATATTCTCCAAAAACCATGATATGGAATCACCATGTGATTCCATATCATGATTTGAGATATTTTAATTCAATAATTGATCCATGAGTTTATATTTTGTTAAAACAACCCCACATTTATATCTACTAACCATTTGTTTCATATGTAAATAAAATTTATAATCACATCATTACTTTTTAAAATTTATTATTCTCACCAATATAAAATTTATTATTACTTTAAATTTGGTGAATATAAATGATAAAGTAGAAATTCATTTGGTGAATATAAATAAGAACGAAGGGAGTAATACTTTTTTGATTTTTCATAATAAAAAAAACGTCTTAATCTTATGACTAAGCATAATATTGATAAAAGACAATTTTCATTGGCGGTGCCGCACTTTCTTAATCTTAGTATTCGCAAAATGTTCGTTCACATGACTGAAGAATATCAAGTCCAATTGATTGAGGACTTGGGAAAATTTGATCAATTAGTTATTAATATTTAGTCAAGTGGACTAGTTATAATTTTTTTGATTAAATTTTATTAGAAGTGTTTTTGACTCAAACTTGTGGTAACTTTTTAAAATTTCGTTATTCAATAATATTTAACTATTGATTTTTCTTGTAAATAGTTAGAAGTCAGTGATGTTTGTTAATTTTTATCTTAGTGTATTTAACTTCTAAGTTAATATTTACTCACTAATGTATGTTTTTTCCCTACTTTATAGGTTATTTGTAAGAGTAGTTGAGAGATATGAGCATATCAAGTACAATTTATGTTCAATTTTTTTTATTGAATTTAAGTTTGATGAAACAGTTATTTAAGTGGGAAACAAATCTCTTTGTAATAATTTATTATGCGATTTTATAATTTTTTGTTTATTTGATAAGATTGAATAAACAATTGGGGCTATTTTAATAGTTTTACAACTTATGAGATTTTTATCTCATGATTCCATATCATGATTCCATATCACATGTCCAAACAAACCTTCAATTTCATCTCATGATTCCATATCATGATACCATATCATGATTCCATATCATGATACCATATCGCATGGCCAAACGGGCCCTTAGTGTATTGATTTCTGCTCACCTTATTTAACAAGTTACTACTGCTATATCTTGCTTCCGAGTTTTATCAAAGCTAATAAACTCGTGACAAGTCATTATTACTAGCAATGATTTCTTATTTTATAAAAATCGACTTTTATTCTCAAAACTAGCTGAATATACTTGAGTCTTGAAAGTTTGAAGGAGCTACTAACATTAGAACTTGGACTCTGCATAAAATATAATCTGAAAATATTTCACAAATTACAACTTTATGTTGTGTCCATATTTTGTAGTATCATTTATTAGGTAGGAATGAAGTGATATTATTGTGCCGTCCAACTTTACCAAATTTAGTGCATTCTATAATTATTGAACTTATAATTTTCTAAATAAAAACAACTTAAAACTTTCCAGATGTTGATGAACATATTTTTTATGTGATTCTTAGTGTTAGCTATTCTTACAAAATTATGTTCTTTAATCTATCTGATAAAAAGTAACTTTCCAAATGTCAAATTAAGAACTCTGTTATGTGATTCTTAAATAGGAAATGATTTTACATTAAGGGTGTGTTTGGTATGAAGGAAAATGTTTTCCTGGAAAACTAGTAGACTTTTGATTTATTTTATCATGTTTGGTTGATGAGTAGAAAAGATTTTTTAGTGTTTGATTTATGAATATAATTATTTTTGAGAAAATATCTTTTTTTTTACTAGAGAGTAGAAAATAATTTTGAATTGAAATTAAAAATATTTTTTAAAAATAAACTTAAATTTTTTTTGGGGATTGGGGGTGGGGGGGTGAAAAAATAAAAATTTAAAATTGAAAATATATTTTAAAAACAAACATTGATTTTTTTTTTTTTTTTTTTTGTTATTGTGTATACTGTTTATACCATGGATTTGTGCGATATTGGATTAATATCTGAATGATTTGAGTATAAGTGTATGGAATAT
>NW_006239607.1:33026-50687 GCF_000226075.1 Solanum tuberosum | reverse complement strand
TTTTGGTGGGGAGGGGGGTGGGGGTTGGGGTGAGGGTGGGTAAAAAAATAAAAAAATTGAAGTTGAAAATGTTTTTTAAATATAAGCTTTAAATTTATTTGTTCAACAAAAAAATTTAATTTTTTCAACAAAAAAATTGTAATATGAAGTTGGAGGAAAGTTTAGGAAAATGTTTTCCTTAAGTTTTAAAGGGAAGTCATTTTCCTTTAATTTGAGAAAAATGAGTTGATTTGGAAAACATTTTCCTAAACTTTCCTCCCAACCAAACATGAGAAAATTGAAAAAACATTTTCCGAAAAATGTTTTCCTTCATACCAAACACACCCTAAATATACTTTGTTATAGTACTTTGTTAATGAAAAAGTTTCTCCAAACTGCAAGTAGAATACACTAAAATTCTTATATGATTGTACACACTCATATAATGGAAGTGCACTTTTAACACTATTGGTTTCTCCAACAACTGATGGCAACTCCAATCAATTAAAAAGTCTTTCAAAGTATATATATACTATATATCACTTTAATTAAATTCTCAAGTACTAAGTGGTAGTTAAAATTTGTTGTATAGTGACGGTTCAAATTATTACTTAGTAATTATTCTGCATTGTTTTATCTTTTTTGCACTATATTTCTGCATTTTTGCATTGCTGCACTATCTTTTAATTTTCTGCACTATGTTTCTTTATTTTCTGTTTTGCATTTTTACATTTTATGTACACTTTTCACTGCAATTTTGTATTTTCTGCAGCGTCTTATATTTTTTGCACTATATTTCTGAATTTCTGCACTATATTTCTACATTTCTGCATCGCTGCACTATCTTTTAATTTTCTGCACTATGTTTCTTTATTTTCTGTTCTGTATTTTTACATTTTTTGCACACTTTGCACTTTAGTTTTGTATTTTCTGCATTGTTTTATATTTTATGCACTATATTTCTGCATTTCTGCACTATATTTCTGCATTGTTGCACTACCTTTTAATTTTCAGCACTATATTTTTATATTTTCTGCAAATTTTACACTGCATTTTTATATTTTCTGCACTAAATTCTTATTAGTTGCTATACTAACTATTATTTTTATATGAAGAATGAATCAAGGAGCAGCCTTAAAGAAAAAGGTTCTGAATTCTAACAACGGTTCAAGTCCAATAAAGAATGTAAGTTTTGATTATCAATTCTGATCAAGTGTTCAGCTGCGCAAACAATTTCAAATTAAGAAGGAAAAACTTGACAATGAACGCAAGAATCTAGTTATGAAAGGAAAAAATTTCGATCAGGCACCACCTTATAAAAGGAAGAATTGTATGTCTGTTACATCAAATGCAAAGTGAAAGACAACCTATGCAGAGATCAATTCAGTTTGAGGGGTCAATTCAAATGCAAGAGAGGAGTAAACTACCTATACATAAATCTGTGACCTAACTTTTATCAAGGAAAGAAGTTAACACTTTCCATATGACTGAAAGAACACAAGGTGAAGAAGAAAATCAACTTGATATTGAGGAGCTACAAAATTACAAAAAAGCTAAGAAAAAGTCACTTGTACCAGCGATGAGTCTTAATCATTTTCTAGAAAAAAATGGGATACATGTGGTGGTGAAGAAGAACCTTATATTCAGCCAGTAGATGATGTTAGATATATGCCATCTCCATGTATTAATGAAAACAATATCGAAGTGGCTGATGGTGTTGCGCCTGAATAAGTTGATGAGTGTGTTCGAGATAAAAATATGGACATAAATTGTTCTAAAGATGGTATGTTTTAAATCTTCTTTTGGTAGTTATATAAGTTTAACTCGCATTGTAAATTTTATAGTTGTATAGTATGTTTTATCTTATTTATTAATATTACATTAAATCAGGAACTTTGGAGAAGAAAAAGGTTCGAGGACACACAACATGTAAGACTATTCATGCAAGAAATTTTGAAGAAAGAGAGGAGGTGACATTTGATCATGGACAAGCTATCGAACCAACTGGAAAAAGAGTGTCTGATTTGAGCAATTTTCTAGGAACAATTGCTAGGAACTCTAGATTCATCACCTTGTTGTATACTGGTTGGCCTGCTGTGCCAAAAGATACTAAACTACGCATGTGGGAATATGTCAATGTAAGAATACTCAACCTTTTATGATTCTGTTTTATTATGTCTATTTTACTAGTAACATATATGTTATTTGTGTAAACCAAGTTTATAATTCCAGCAGAAGGAGAAAAATGGGTGATGGATGGTCTTTGTGATGCTTGGAGGCGACATAAGAGATATGTTAAGGAGAATTATTTTGATAAGTATAAAACACTGGAAGATAGGCTAAAAAATTGTACTAGTTGGATACCATAAGTTCAATTTCACCAGTTGATAGAGTATTGGGAGCTTCCAACTGTTAAAGTGAGATACAAATAATGCATTTAATTCTTTAGCCCATATATATATTAATTACTTTTTCTTAAATTACAGGCCATGTGTTCTTTAAATTCTCAAAAACAGAAAGAAACAAAAATGGAGGCATCGAATGAGGCCTGTTAATTTTGGAAGAGTACGCATGGCACTGGTATCATTTTAGACACTTTGTAGATAAATATTTTTTTATCTTTTATATTTTGTTAGATTACATATTAGTTGCTTATATTTTTTACTTTTTTTGTAGCGTGCAACCAAAGAGAATAATGAGGAACCATCAAAGGCTGAAATGTTTATTGCAACTCGTACGAAGAATGAAAAACAAGTTGATTCTGAAACTGAAGTTGTAATTGTAAGTAATTCTTTTGACCGTTAATTGCTTTTCAAATCCCTTGACTTTTCAACTAAGTAATCATGTATGTACAGTAACTTCAATGTGTTGTTTCTTTCCTGCTTATGACAAGATTCATGACCTTAATTTAAGGCAGTGTTTGACTTTTAGCTCTCATCTTGCTTTATCAAGACAATTCCTAATGTATTATTTATAGGCTGAACTTCAAAATCGTCAACACTTGGGGGAAACAACAGATGACTCATTTAAGGCAGTGTTTGGAAATGAGCAGCCTGGTCGAGTTCGATGCTATGGTAGATCTGTGACAAGAACTTCTTTAAAAAAAGATGAGGAAATCAACAAAATCAAACAAAAACATGTTGATGAAATCAATTCATTTAAGGAAGAAGTTAAAGAATTGAAGGAAGAAGTGGTTGAATTGAGAAAGTTGGAGGGATTGAAGGAAGAAGTGCAAGAATTGCAACAACTGCGACATCTCATGAAATTGTTGGTAAAAAATAATCCTGGACTAAACCTTGAGGATGCAGAAGGGTTTATCGGATCTGACCAACCATCTCCGGTTGGTTCTAGTAGTGCACGGGCTACAAGAGGCCAAAATCTTCCACGTTCCTCTGGATTAACTCATGGCCCGACTCTTGGAAAGGTATTATCGGTTTGACTATATTTAGGTACTAGATACTAAGATATCTACAATCTTTTTCATTTATGCAGCGTTCTTATTTTCTGCATTATGTTTCTTCAAGTTTGTTCTATATTTCTACATTTATGTAATCAATACCACATTTTTCTGCATTTGTGTGCTGCATTTTAGCATTATTTTCATGTGTTTCTGCATATCTATGATTTACTGCCTCCCACATCATAACGAGATTGTAGATTAATATTATATTTTTGCATAAATGCAGTTTGACATATTATTGAATTATAGTTTTACATTTTCTAAGTATACTTACTTTCTATCTAATCAAGTTTCAATTTCACTTTTAACCTGTAGGAAACTTATGGCGATGCAATTGGAAATGGTGGCCGAAAAGTTGAGTTGATTCGGTTGACCAATTTTATTCATTTATGATCTAATATTATTCATGATACTACATGAATAGTTTGGATGTTTTAAATTTATTAAAAGTACTATTGCACAACTTTGAAGTAGTTTGCATTACTAACTGTTGATGTTGAATATTAGAATATTTCAAAGTTTTTGTATTGTGAAGATATTTTTGGTTCTCTATTATTTAATGTGATGCTTTATATTTCTTATTTAAAAAGTGGTTTCAAGATACATATTATAATAATAAATTTTTTTAAAAAATACTGTTATTATATTTTAATTTTTAATTAGAAAGTCGTGGCATAGCTTGTATAAATGTGGCCACATAGATATAGACATAACTACCTTCACCAACATTTTTATAGTGTGGCTGAATGTTGAAAAACAAGCAACAAGTTTAAAGTGTTGCCTATAAAGAATGAAATGTGACACTTCAAAAGTGTTGTTTTAAAGCACAAAAGTGTGCCCGTAGATGGTATACAGAAGCGTTGTCATAGGTGAATGCAAAGGCAACGCTTCTTGTAATTCGTAGTCTTTTCCTCTTAAAAGTGTTGCCTTAGGGAAAAGGTTACGCTTGTTTAGGCCACCCCCTTAAAAGCGTTGTCATAGGTAAAAAAGTGTGGCCTTCGATCAAAGGCTATATTTATTTATAGTTTAGGCCACATTTTTCAACTGTTGTTGGAGGGCAAATTTGTTGTAGTGTTTGTTGTATAGTGACGGTTCAAATTATTACTTAGTAAGTTATTATAACGCAGCAATGTTGTTCCTCTTTTTATTACTTATGCAGCTATTGAATTGGGTTAAGAAATGAATTTTGGGCATGATTCAATTCTAGAATTTTATTTCGGTAGTTGAAGATTGACCAAGATCACATAAAGAGTCCACTTTTCCATGTCAAGAACTATGTGCGACTATTAACATGCATTCTCTATAGATCTGTAGTACGCGCGCCTAGATCTGTCAACTGAAGCGTAAACAACATAATATGAGTATCCAACATCAGATAAATCAAGAATTGAAATAAGTGTGACTCTAATTACATCATGTTAAGAATTATTCATGCTCAAAAGCTAACTTAGAGAATTATCAAGGAAGCATAAAGAATCCACTTAAAATTCCATAATTAAATTACGATGTAGAGATTTTTGTTCCCATTAACTCTAGTGAATCTTGTATCCATTAATTAATTATTTTGTATCAATTAATTGGCTAAATTAATGAAAGGAGGATATGAACTGGAAAGAAGAAAATTTATAACTGGTCCCAGATTATCACTAAGAAAATATATCATAACATTAAGTACAATAGATTACAAGTGATTAGCCTAATTACATGCAACTTTATTATGACGAGGACTTGTTATCTTCAGCTGCTCAGTAAATTACAATACATACCATAAGATTTACACAATTAGATCACTTAAAAAATGATTACAAATAGAACTATGTATTTAATAACTCAACGTGCTACTCTGCCCAATCAGAGTACACACATCTAAATCCAATGTTACTATACATTATATTGTATGGATTTTTTTATTTTTCTCAGTACAAGAGAATCAATAATATTTCTACTTATCGAGTGATGGTGGAGGTGTTGTTCCATAAGAGCATGCAGGGGTGAATCCACACACAAGACAAAGTATGCTTGAATCCATTAACTTTGCGTTAATTTATATGTATTATGCAGAGAATAATAAGAAAATGATTATGATTTTTATATAGAAAATAATAATTAAGAAAAAGAGAATAATGAGAAAATGATTATGATTTTTGTAAATAAAATAATAATTAAGAAAACGATTATAATAATTTTGGTGGATGATTTGGTTCCAAATTTGTTGAGTATGCATATAAAATTTCATATAGGTAACTGAAAAGAAAAAGGAAGTTAAATATTAGGTATAAGAATTTATTTTGTAAAAATCACACAAATTTTGTTTAAAATTGATAATATCTCACCATGTTAAAAGTATTTTTTTTAGTTATTTTAGCGTAACAACTAATATCAGTATTAATGATTTATTGAGACAAGTACGGAGATCACGAGGACATAGTAATGACTCCAAGTTACCTTTGCTCGTAATTTGGAGATGCACACACAAAATAAAAAACTTGTAGACATTGATTTCTTTTTTTGGTTTCCCACTCGGTGTCCGGTACCCACATTGGAGCCCGACTAAATACGGATTCGTGCCGGAAAGTCCCACATTGGAGGTAAAGCGCTCCCTAACAAAGGCGACTCCGTATCCAAGGGGGCTCAAACCTGAGACCTCTTGGTTAAGGATGAAGGAGTACTTACCACTCCACCACAACCCTTGTTGGTTATATTGATTTCATAAATACTCGAAATGATGTTGTGTGATACATTGTGATTAATCTTCAAATTAACCCATGAATCTTGGTGATATTAAATATGCAAAACTTAGTTTGAGAGGGTGATTGTTGAGTGCACAAATAAAATTCTATATTAATAATTGAAAAGAAAAGGAAGCTAAACAACTACCATATACCACAGGCATATAAAAATATCTTTAAATTGTTTTAGTCATAAAAATAAAAAAATTCTAAATTCGCCATCTGACGAAATCCTTACTATGTTTGTCTAAGGCTAGAAATATATTTTAATAGGGTAAACAAATCTTGATATCTTATTCTATTGCTAGAAAGATTACCACGTAAAAGAATATTATCTTCTCCATGCAATCGACAACTAACTATAACACCTACTATTTCAAAAATCAATCCTAACTTGTTCAAAGGTTTGGCAAAAGTACCTTTTATGGCAACAAATTAAATACTCCTAATATTTTATACAAAAATATAGTAGAAATAGAGTTTGTTTCTTGAGTTTCTATATGTCACTATTTAAAAAACATAAAATTAGCTACGAATTTTATCGATAATATTTATTTAATTCATCACTAAATAACTTCTATCTAATTGAATTTTAGTATAATCAGTCGCTAATTCATAAATAGATGGAATTTTTGTTATTTCCATAAAAAAAATTGTCCATCTTTAATGTTTTATTTTATCGTAGTAGTGTGTTAAAATGCAAGGAGTTTTAATGATGAGATCATGTGGTTCCACATGTAACCACAAACACAAAGTCTGTGACTTATGAATTGGGTAATGACAGGTGACATTTAAAAAACAATATGAATAGAGATAAAAGCGCAATGCACTTTTGCTGATGACAGTTTATAAGTTCGTCTGGAACACTTAATTTGAGGAGATATATAGGTGTTCACGATCGATTTTAGAGTGAAAGAAAATAAATTGTAACTATAAATAAAATATAAAAGATTATAATTTTATTAATAAATAATATGAGAATTGTTAGTGGGAATGTGAAAATAAAAAACAAGGAAGAACAACAATATTTAACGTGGTTCGAATCAAAATGATCCTACGTCCACCAAAGAACAACTGCACCAATATTTATTTCACTCTGCAAAAAGTACAAGTGAAATATTACAAGAGAGAGAACATCAAATGTCTTAGAAGGTGAGAAGGCAAGTGAGAGGATGCTTTAAAAATGAATTAAGAGCTACCTATTTATAAGAATGAATTCTTCATATTGATGTCATCCATGACATCACTATGTGTCAAAAATGTCAAGGTTAAATATGTGAAACCATTTTATGGTTTATCTAAATTTCACCTACCAAGATACTATCTTTGACTTTTATTTTGTACTAATTATTTTCCTACCAAATTTTCGTATTAATTCATCTTCCATTGAGTTTGATTCCACAAGGACCAAACAACCTCTTTCAATCTTCACCTTGGTTTGCATTCCGAGCATGCTGTAACGACTCGGAAAAATGATATGATGAACTAGAGCCTTGACGTATGGGTTAGTGTGACCTTAGGTTGATGTTTACGTTGTTTTAGAGCATAAATGGATCAAGGTGGAAGCCTAGGGTGCAACCAAGGGCCTAGGCTAGCAAGATAGGGTGATAGAAGCCTAGTTCCTAGATGGAATGTTTGACGAGTCGCCCTTGTGCCTTGTGTTCGCCTAGTTGGTTGCCCTTTTGGCCCAGCAACTGGACAAAAGGGCGAGCAAAAGGGTAGCTCGCCAACCAGCTTGGCGTGTCCCCCTTCTCCCCCTCTAATCGCCCATTGACTAGCCCTTTGAGTGAGCCACTGGAACAAAGGGCAAGCCAAGGGTGCACTTGGCGAGTCGCCTAGTGCACTTGGCGAGTCGCCTAGTGCACTTGGCGATCCCAAGTGTCCAAAGGGCGAGCTCAAGCGGCAAAATTTTTAAGTTGAAACTTTAAGGTCCTTAGTTCTTTTCCAAAATTGACCCTATACTATTCTATTCTTTTCCTAGCAACTATAAAACCTTTTTAGACCTAAATTGTTTCATTTAAGTCACTCCAAATAGAATCAAAAGAAAACCCACCTCCCTCAAATATTTCTCTCACTACAATCCTCTATTGAAGAAAGTCAAGCAGTTGGAGCTAGGGTTTCGATTCAAGGTCGTTTCTTTATCAAATTTCTTGGGGAATCTTAGCAAAGGTATGGTGACCCTTCATCTAAGGTGAAGACAAGCCCACGGAGAAGGGTGTGGAGCCTCGCTTTCCATGTTGCTCCCCCTTCCAGTGTGTTTTTCGGAGCGCACTAACGGAAAATCTGAGATAATTCTTAGCTGCTGTGGAATAAGATTTCAAAGCTTTCAAGGGTTTTACTCAATCTCATGGGTTCTTCCATCAAACATTTTCAAATGATAAACTATGATTATATTGATGTTTAATTGATGATTAAAGATAATTTTTCTCCTTGAACCCATGATTCCTCTCAATTCCTAAATTGTGACTTATAAAGTGGGTTTGTTGATTATGATTGAATGATGATGGATTTATGTGTAGATTGATTTAGATTATTTAGTTGTATCAATATCTATGTCTACTTATGGTGAATTGTTGGTGAATTGAGGATTTGTGATCATAGCCTTGAAAGGGAAAGTTTGACCTAATTTCATGTTAATGTAGAATTGAGCTTGAATTGTTTATCCACTTGAAATGTGGAGGTGTTTACTTACTATGTACATTGTGATCATTATAATGTTATTGTATATGTGAGTGTATAATGTGAAGGATTTACATGTGACTCAATGATAGAATAATGAACATGTACTCAATGTATTTGTGTTAGTATTGAAAGGCTATTTCTCAATATGACACTCATGAATGATAATGATGAATGTGAAGGGTTTCTATAATGTGAATGTTGAATTTAGAATTGGTAGGCTTAGGCATCCTCTTTACGAATAATGAATGTATCTTGACTTAATGTCTTAATGATCAGGAATTGGTAGACCTAATGTTGGTAGCCCTTTCATAATTGACTAGTGAATGTGTTAATGTCTTAAATTGGTAGACCTAATGTTGGTAGCCCTTTCATAATTGACTAGTGAATGTGTTAATGTCTTAAATTGGTAGACCTAATATTGGTAGCCTTTCTATAAATGACTAATGAGGTATTTTAGATTATGACTTGAATCGGTAGACCTAAAATTGGTAGCCCTTCATTGTGAGTCTAGAACCCTAAGTGAATGTGAAACCTTGAAGCGATAAACCTAATGGTGGTAGCCTCATTCTTGTGTGAAATGATAAACCTAGAGTCGATAGACCTAATGGTGGTAGCCCTCTCTAGGAAGATCAACGAGCTATCCTTAATGCAACTTGATCGGTAGGCCTATTGGGAGAGTCCTTTCTTGGTACAAGTACTTAGGGTCGGTAGGCCTAATGTTGGTGGCCCTCTCTAAATACACTAATGTAATGAAACTACTCTATGGGAACTAAGGCTAAGCACCAAGTGGATATGATTAAGATGGTGGCTCTTCCCAATGAAGAGGCTAGAGTTCAATGAACATCTTTGGATATCCCATAAGCTATGTGCCAACATAGGATATGTTTTAGTTCTACCATTGGCAAGTAGAACACCTTCCACGGTGTAGGGTTTATGACACCGGATTCCATGTCTAGTTTGCATGGTCTATGTCAGTTAATGCATATTTCTATCATGTGAGATGTGCACTCTGGTTACTTGATAGGTACTACAAAGTGTATGTAGTAGTATGGGATGCTATCTATACATTGCACGAGTAGGCTTTGAAGGTACTATAATGAGTTCTCTAAGCCTTAATGGCTAATGAATGAAAGTCCTCTAAATGCATGAATGTGTCCTAAATGATTCTAATGAAGAATGTTGACCTATTGTTTAAATGAAATGATGAATGAGTTACTTAGCATGTTATGTTGAAATGTAAAGGTTCTTGTTTATTGTAGCCTTGAGGAATGCCTAGGTGTATATGAAGAGGTTGTATGGACGGCCACCTCATATCTTACTTAGGTGTGTCTTATGGTAACTTTAGATAGAGATCCTAAGATGATAAAATGGCTTACTTGAGGAATACACTTATGTGTTGTATGTTGGTACTAGTTGAGCATGAATATTTGTAACGTGATGCATGATAAATGGTGGGTTCATTTTGGTGACCTTAAGGTGGTACCTTGGTGTGGATGGTGATATGGGACGTTATCCACACATTGCACAAGGTATAGCTTGAGGGTTACTTGAAGTGGAGGTTTAAGGTAAAGGTAATATATATATATATATATGTGTGTGTGTGTGTGTGTGTGTGATTGAGTTCAAATGTTAAATGTGACTTGTATGTTGGTTGTGACTTATATTTTGCTTCTATTGTTCAATGTTCATGAAGTTTTACCAAATGGCATAAAAGCATGACTTTCAACAAAATGTCTCATTTTAGCATGTTTTTGCATGGTCATCATACTTAGTACTTAATTGTGTTAACCCATTCTTCTTCTATGTTTTACTACAAGTGTAGGTTCCGACAAGTGATCATTCTTAGCTTGAGTTTAAGTGCTTGGATAGAGTTTTCCTCCAAGAATTGGTATGTCCTCATAGTTCGAGGACAATGACTCTTATGTTTCTAGTTTCATTATGTTCTAAGACTTTTGTTAAGAATCGATTGTAAAGGGCCGTGACCCTATCTTGTTAAAGTTGTCTAAGGATGGTCATGTGAGACTTAGTATTTCCGCTGCTTTATAAATGAGCTTTTAATAGTTGGTCTTAAATAAGGCTTTAATTCCGCACTATTTTCTATTGTCTATGCAATGAATGACCTAAGAGGCTTGTATTAAACCTCTTCGAGGTCGAGTATGCCGTGTTACGACTAGGCAGTGCTCTCGGACTGTGACACATGCGTATAAACAACTCCGACCAAAACTTCTAAGCTTACTGGGCAATCCCATTGTAAGAAACAAGAAGAATCAAACCTTTGTTGAACATACTAGCTCCACCTAGCAATTGTTCCCCCAAAGTTGCATCACTTGATGCATACTCCCGCCAAGTCCTTGCAGTGTGCAAACTTGGCAAGCGAGACTATATTGGTCAATATGTTTGCAGCGTTATCGTCTGTGATAACCTTGTCAACCTTGATAGCTCCCTCTTCTACGACATCTCGAATAAAATAGAATCTGACATCAATGTGTTTGGTGCGCTCATGAAATCTTTGATTTTTAATCAAATGAATAGCACTTTGACTATCACATCTTAGAGTTGATTCCAGCTGAATTGAACTCAATTCTGCCACTAAACCTTTCAACCAGATAGCTTTTTTCACTGCCTTCGTTGCGGCCATATATTCTGCATCTGTTGTAGACAAAGCGACAATCGATTGTAAAGTCGATTTCCAACTAATGGCACTACCAACGAGAGTAAAGATGTATCCAGTTATGGACCTCCTTTTATCAAGATCCCCTGCATAGTTAGAATCTACATAACCGAGAATTGAAATACCTTCACTTTTCTGGAAGGTTAGGCCAACATTAGAAGCTCCTTTGAGATATCTCAATATCCGCTTCACAGTTTCCCAATGTCTTTTTCCTGGATTTTCCATGTACTTGCTTACCACACTTACAGATTGAGCAATATATGGACGTGTGCACACCATAACATACATAATGCTGCCAACTGCGCTCGCATAAGGAACCTTTGACATATGCTCCACATCATCCATAGACTGAGGCATTTGTAACTTTGAAAGCTTTAAATATGAAGCTAACGGTGTACTTACAGGCTTGATCATATGCATATTAAATCTCTCAAGAACCTTTTCGATGTACCTCTTTTGAAAAAAGATGTACAATATCGTCTTCTCTTGAAACCTCCATTCCAAGGATTTTCTTTGCAACTCCCAAATCCTTCATGTCAAATTCCTTGCTCAACAGTTTCTTCAAAATATTTATCTCTGTGATGTTGTTAGCAGCAATAAGCATATCATCAACATACAACAATAGATAAATCATAGAACTACCAGACATCTTCTTGTGATACATACAACTATCAAATGCACTCCTCAAAAATCCACGTGTAGTCATGAATGCATCAAATCTGTTGTACCACTGTCTAGGGGATTGCTTCAAACCATACAAAGACTTCTTCAGTTGGCATACATGATCTTATTTTCCTTCAGCTAGGAAACCTTCAGGCTGATCCATATCAAACGTCTCTTCTAGATCACCATGTAAAAAAGTAGTTTTTACATCAAGTTGTTGAAGCTCTAAATCAAATTGTGCAACCATTGCTAGTAGCACGCGAATTAAGCTATGTTTCACGACTAGAGAAAAGATCTCACTGTAGTCAATTCTCTCTTTCTGGCTGAAACCCTCTGCAACCAATTGTGCCTTGAACCTAGCATCTTCCACTTTTGAAATACCCTCTTTCTTTCTGTAGACCCATTTGCATCCAATTATCTTTTTCCCCTTCGGCCTTTTAACTAAGACCCATGTCTCATTTTTGTGAAGAGACTCCATCTCTTCCATCATGGCTAACTATCAGTGTGCAACATCTTTCCAAAAAGTTGCTTCTATATACGAGGAGGGCTCGAGATCCTTAATCTCTTCTTCTGCAGCTACGAACACAATGCAATCAGATTTTCTTGCCTTATAAGACATTCCGGTTTCCGGAATTGCCTTTTACCATTTTCTTTCGTAATTATGTATGGTTCATTGACATTAAGTTCTTCAAGATCTGCATCTTTTGACTCATCAACTTGAGTCCCTTGATCCCGTTCCTTGGTAAGCTCTACCGGTAGCTCCACCTGCTCGTTGTTCTCGTTTCTTGATAACTCCACAGAAACATTACGAGGATCAGGTATAGAAGATTCATCAAAGGTAACATCTCTACTAACTATAATTTGAGTAAGGACAAACACCAAAGTTTGTACCCTTTTACTCCATCTACATACCCTACGAATATGGCCTTCTTAGCCCTAAGTTCAAGCTTTCCTTCATTGATATGTTATTAAGCTGGACACCCAAATATTCGCAAGTATGAATAGTTAGAGGGTTCACCTGACCATACCTCATTCAAAGTCTTAAAGTCAATCATTGATGCTGGTGATCGATTGACAATATGGGAAGCAGTATGAACTGCTTCAGCCCAAAATACTTTGGATATCTTGGATTGTGAGAGCATACAACAAGCCTTCTCAAGAAGAGTTTTGTTCACTCTCTCGGCAACTTTATTCTGTTGTGGTGTGTGCCTGACCATCTTATGTCTTGCGATCCCATGAACCTTGCAGAAATCATTGAACTCTTCACTGCAAAACTCCAAGCCATTGTCTGTGCGAAGATACTTGATTTTTCTATCCATTTGATTTTCAACCAAAATCTTCCACTCTTTAAATGCTTCAAAAGCATCACTTTTTGCCATCAAGAAACGCACCCAAACCTTGCGTGCAAAATCATCAATGAATGTGAGAAGATATCTCTTTCCTACCTTCGATGGAAGCTTAGAGAAACCCTATAAATCTGAATGGATGTAGTCTCGCACCCCTCCCATCTTGTGCTTGCCAGTGCTGAAGCTGACCTTCTTCTGTTTCTCTAAGACACAATACTCACAAAATTCAAGTGTGCTGATCTTTTCACCATTCAAAAGGTTGCGGTTGCTCAACATCTCCAATCCTCGTGTGCTCATTTGGCCTATTCTCATGCGCCATAATTTTGCCTTGTCATCACTAGATAAATGCACTGTAGATGCATTTACAGAGTCAATAATGGTAGTTCCCATAAGTGTGTAGAGGCCATCATCCAGCTTGGCCTTCAACTGACTAAAGACCCTTAAGTTACTTTCATAGTTCCTCCTTCACTCATGTACTTGTAGCCTTGTTTATCCAAAGTACCCATGGAGATCAAATTCTTCTTCAGATCAGGAACATGACAAACTTCTTTAATAGTCCTCACGATTCCATCATGGAAATAAACATGAATTGAACCAATGCCAACTATTTTAAAAGTTGCATTATTGCCCATTAATATGGTTCATCCATTTGTTTCATAGCTGCTGAACCAATCTCTTCGGAATGTCATATGCAGAGTATAACCAGAGTCTAACACCTATTTGTTGTCATAGACTCCACTATTGCATGATGTTGTTAGTACATAATCATCATCAGAATCATGTACTTGCTCAACAATGGATGCACTCGCCTTTTCTTTGGACTTTGACATAGGGCAATCTCGTTCAAAGTGCCACTTCTTGTGACAACCCCAACACTCCGCATTATTCTTGTTCACACGGGACTTTGATTTGTACTTTGATTAGCTCCTTCCATGTTGGCTTGTACGACCTCTTACAAAGATCCCACTAGCTTCGTCACATTTGTCTCCTTCAAAATACATCCGCACATCACAAGAGTTAAGTGTTTACCGCAATTGCTCAATGGTGATATGCTTTTTGCTATACATAATTGAATTCTCAATATCACGATATTTTGAAGTCAACGAAAATAGCAAAGCACATGGTAGCGTCTCCTCATCCTTTTTAATTCCAGCAGTCTGTAGGTCCATCACAAGTTTGTTGAACGCATCTAGATGGTCTTGCAATAAAGTACCTGAATCCATATTAAAGTGTGAAGACGTCGTTGTATCAACATCCTTGTTGTCACTGATTGGCCTTGGTAAAGCCCTTCCAGCCTTTTCCATAACTCTTTGGTCGTCTCATCGGTACTTGTACTCATTTCACAAAGTACGTTAGGTGCAAGGGACAGTTGGATTACAATTAATACATCTCCTTGTCGGAATTTGATGTGTTATCGGGATACTTCCCGTCAAAAGCATGGATTAAACCTGCCCTCCGCAGTAACGCCATCATCTGGATCTTCCAGATATTGAAGTTGTTGCGCCCACTAAATCTATCAATTTTAACATTCATGGAACTCATCTTTACTTGTTCTTCCTTTTCTACTACAATGTATTTGAAAATACTGCAACCACAGAGCATACTCAGACAAACCTTGGCTCTGATACCAATTGTTAGCGGAAACGTGAAAATAAAGAAAAAGGAAGAACAACAATATTTAACGTGATTCGAATCAAAATTATCCTACGTCCAGCAAAGAACAACTACACCAATATTTATTTCACTCTACAAAAAATACGAGTGAAATACTACAAGAGAGAGAACATCAAATATCTTAGAAGGTGAGAAGGCAAGTGAGAGGGTGTTTTAAAAATGAATTAAGAGTTACCTATTTATAGGAATGAATTCGTCCTTTTGATGTCATCCATGACATCACCATGTGTCAAAAATGTCAAGGTTAATTATATGAAACCATTTTATGGTTTACCTAAATTTCACCTACCAATATACTATCTTTGACTTATATTTTTGTACTAATTATCTTCCTACTAAATCTTGATATTAATTCATCTTCCATTGAGTTTGATTCCACAAGGACCAAACCAACTCTTTCAAGAATAAATATATTTTTCTTTGATTCTTCTCTCTGAATTTTTTTTCTCCGTGATTTGAGGACGTTAATCACGTATTTCTCGAATGTAGAATTATTTGGATCTTTTTGTGTATCTACTGATGTATTTGATTGTGAAGAAGAGTCTGATTATATCTTGATTTTTTTGTAAATATTGCAAAAGTTTATGGGATATTTGAGATGTCTTTTTTAAAGAATATATTACCCTTTATATAAGCATTATATTATCTAAGGTTTAAGGTAAAGTAGCTAGTCTCCAAGAACCTTAGCTGAAATTGGATACATCTCATAGAGTCCACAAAATTTTGATATCTACAATATGTTAAGTACATAGTAAAATATTTAGGAGTCGTTTAATAGAGCGTATAAAAATAATGTTGAATAGAATATATTAGTAATGCTTGTATTAATTATACTAATATTATTTCTTATGCAGTGCTTGATTACGTGTATTAAACATAAAATACTTTGCATAACTTCTATTAGAAAAGATGTTTTTTTAGTAAATACTCTTCACACTCTTCCGCTTCGGGAAATGAGAAATGTCTTGAGATCAATTTGAGGGGTAATTATGTTATTACTAATACATGCAAATTCATGATATTAGTAAGAATTCGAAGTCAAAAGGGTAATTTTTTCCTTCAAAAAATAAAAATGGTACATCAAATATATTTTTTAACCAAAAGGGCAATATCGCTCCTGACGGAGCGATTTTCTTCAGACAAAAATTGTCGTCATTAAAAGAAATAAAAATCTCTGCCTTAGCAGCGATTTTCTCAAAAAAATAATAATGTTTTTCTCTTTAAAATTGCTGCTATAGCAGCGACATTTTTAAGGAATTAATTTTGTTTTACATAAATCACTGCCCTGGGCAACGATTAGCGTTTTAATCAAATAAATAAGAAATTTGAAGTTTAATCGCTGCCATTCAAGTGCGTTAAAAACTAAAAAAATAATTTAGAATTTTGTAAATTAAAAATTAAAATAAATCTGTAAGTACACTGCATTTATATTATAACTATATTATAATAAATAATTGATTTGACCTATAGCAACAATTTAACTTTTAAAAAATAAAAAAATTTGATCAAAATCGTTGCAAATGCAACGATTTATTTAAATTTTTACTTTTTTTATAAAAGCGCGGCTATAGCAGAGATTTTAAAGAAAAAAAGAATTTTTTTTCGAGAAAATGGTTGCTAAGGCAACGATTTTTATTTCTTTTAACGGAACGGCGTCAATTTTTATCAGAAGAAATTCACTCCGTCAATAGCGATTTTGCCCTTTTAGTTAAACTTTTTTTTATGTACCATATTTTTTTTGAAGAAAAAAAGTTATCCTTTTGGCTCCGAACTCATATTAGTAATACACATATCAATACACAATAAAGTGCATAACTAATGATACGTAGGCTAAAAAAATGTACAAAATAAAATACTATTAATACACAAAACTAATACCTACGTTATTTTTTAATTTCTAATATACTTTACCAAATGACCCGTTAGAGATATTGTATCGTAGGTACATTAATATTGTATTTGTATAGTGCTTTTTGCTAATGAAAGATGCAAGTTATAGGGCCATTCAAGTACTGTTAAATAAATACTCATATAAATAATTTAAATGAGAGAAAAAAAAAAGTACTGCTATGTGTTTGAGCACTTGAAGGGTCTCGAAAACAAGTAATAACAATTAAAAAAAAGGCAAAATGACCTGGAATACACTTATACTTGGCTCTGTTTGTCAGTTGGACCCTTATACTCACGACTTTGCCAATTGAACCTTTAAACCCACTAAAACGCAATACTTTAAACCCGAACCTAAATAGGTCACAAAAACATAAAAGTGACCAAAATAAGCCACTATTTTAGAAAGTAACTAAAATAGGCTTAGTGGAAGAAAAAATTCCACTTTATCTAATATTCTAAACGTTTTCCATTAGTCCCATAACGTGTATATTTTAATATATAACGGAACTATTTCCTACACTTTATAAAATGGAACTATTTCTTACACTTTATAAAGTGTAAGAAAAA
>NW_006239607.1:29274-32698 GCF_000226075.1 Solanum tuberosum | reverse complement strand
CTCTTCCACTTTGTAAAGTGTAAGATTTTCTTCCACTTTATAAAGTGTAAGAAAAAGTTCCACTTTACAAAGTGTAAGAAAAACTTACACTTTATAAAGTGTAAGAAATAGTTCCATTTTATAAAGTGCAGGAAATAGTTCCGTTATATATTAAAATATACACGTTATGGGACTAACGGAAAACGTTTAGAATATTAGATAAAGTGGAATTTTTTCTTCCACTAAGCCTATTTTAGTTACTTCCTAAAGTAGTGGCTTATTTTGGTCACTTTTATGTTTTTGTGGCCTATTTAGGTTCCCTGTCCTTTCTTATTCTATGTGTGTGAGTGTAGCACAACCATTTACACATGGAATTCCACATCATTTTATAGAATTCCATGTCATTTTAAATGCCACATAAGAAATTAAAAGCTAAAAAAAAAAAGTTTGCACATTAAAATTTTTCAATAATCATGTTCTTCATATTTGCTCATAATTGAGCACTAAATTTATGTCAAATTGGTCTAATTCTTCCTATTTGACATGAATTTTTTTTACACTAAAAGCTTACCAACACAAACCCAATAATTTTTCTTCATAATTTTGAATTAATTTCATAAATTCACAAAACCCATTTGTTATTCTTCAAGCTTCTTCATAAAGTTTTTCAACTTTTCAGTATACATCATTACTCTTCAAGATTTTCAAAATTATCTAAACTTCAATCTTTCACAAACAAGATTCGAAAACCTAGATTTTAGAAGTGTGTAAATCGACCAAGATTCATAGGGAAGAATTTTGAATTTTAAAATTAAAGAAACTAAAATGGTTGAGATAAGAGATTTGGTTAGGTGGGTGAGGCGTGGGGGACGGGTGTTAAGAAGAAGAAGAAGGGGGTGGGGTAGGGTGGGGTGGTGGGTGGTTTCAAGGAAGAAGGAGAGGGTGGGGGTGGGGGGCCGAAGGAAGAAGAAAGTTACAAGCAAGGGAGTGGGATGGGACAGGGGATTGATGGGTTGACCTTTTCTTGTTTTAATTTAATTTTTTTTTTATGATTTTTAATATAAAAAATACATATTCATTCGTTTTAAGGTGCGTGCAGTCAAATATTTTTTTCATCTTAGCAATATTAGTGCCACATAAGTTCAGTCAATGGTCAATGTGAAAGTCAATAATAAATAAGTAGTATTGTATATAGGGGTGTTCATGATTTGGATAAAAACCGATCCAAACCGAAAAACCAAACCAAACCGATTTAATTTGGGTTTTGGTTTGGTTTGGGTTTAGATTGTTAAGAACCGATAGTATTTGGTTTGGTTATGGTTTTGTTCGGAAAAAATCGAAGAATTAATTGAACTGAACCAACAAGTTATATACATAAATTTTATTATTATACATACATAATATATTATATTCATAAACAGTTTTTAAAGATTTTATATATGTTTCATCAAATTTTATTTATAATTTACTTATGAAAGAAAAAATGTCCAAGGTGAGAACATTTTTCTTATTGATTTCGTGTATATGAGTGTCTATGAAAATTCTTTGTGGGACTGAAAATGTCATTGTCTCTTCCTTCTATGCCAAAATAGTGGATTTTGAAGTTTTATTCAGTAAATTCAATAATTGAAAGTTCTGTAATGCCAGTTATTCTAACAATTTTTTTGTTTGAATGGATTGTTTTCACCTTTTTCACGTTTTTAATGAATTGTTTCTTTTATTTTTATGTATGGTTAATAATCGAATAACCGAACCAAACCAAACCAAAACCAAAAACAACCAAACCGATAAATGTATATTATATTTGGTTTGGTTTGGTTTTGATAATTTTAAAACCGATTAAGTTGATTTGGTTTTGATTTTGACCAATAACTGACACAAACCAAACTGTGAACACCCCTAACGGTATATATGCAATTATTATGCATGTGTTTCTTTTTTTTTCTTTTAATCCAAAATTGGAATAGACTTTGTGTTGAATTAATTGTGTCGCGTTCTAATGGAGGAAACCCATTGATATTATGTGTATCAAACACGTTATTTGAATAAAAGAGGAGGATTAATGTTGAGGATCAATTTATATCAACTTCTTTATCTTACATAGTTAGAAATAAGATTGCGTATATACTACTCCCTTTGTCCCTATTTACTTGTCCACTTTTTCTTTTATAGTTGTCCCTAATTACTTGTTAATTTTGACAAATCAAGAAAAGACAAATTTTTTTTACCTATTATACCCTCAATTAAATGATTAATTACTTTGAAAAATGTAGAACTTTTCATCTACTTCATAAATTAATAGAGGTAAAATGGTAAACTCATTATGTCATTAATTGTTTTCTTAATAGGTGTGTCAATCCAAAAATGGACAAGTAATTAGGGACAGAGAAAGTAGTACCTTTTTCAGATCTTATTCATAAACTGTTATGGTGTATTTAATTGATGGAATTACATAATTAATTCACTTAGAAAAAAAAAAGAGGGGGGGGGGGGGGGGGGGGGGGGAATTCATGTCAACCATGGAAAACTAGCTAGTCAAAGAAATGAGCAAAATGTGTTATCACACGTAAAAGAATGTTATGAATCTAAATAATCGGCACTTTCCAAGGTATTATCAAGAAGGTCAAATGATCACTTATTTTGTTACAAGATAGTATACAATTAGGATTTAGGGGTGATAAATAGGCCAATATTAACTAATAAAGTAAATCACTTGAAAATAAATAAAGTATTTAATCTGCCCATATTGGATATGAATAACAAAATGGTTAAACTATCACGAGAATTTTAATTATGTCACACTCACACCAAATACAATATATATCACGAGAATTTAGTAAATGATCTTATTCTTTTTTCTTGCAACTTAAAGGTCTTTTTAGACAACGATCTATAATTCAAGGATCATTTTTAAGTATATTGAAAATATTATATCATAGCCTAAAATTTTGTGAACATTAGACGATATTCAAATATTTTGGCCGTTACTCAGCCACCCATATATTACTTGATCGCTCGTTACACACTGGATCCATTTGTTTAAGCTAACACATTTATTTTGTGGCGTCTATAGCTAACACATTTATTTCATTTCTTTGACTAGCTAATTTTCCATACTTAACATGATTATTTTGCTTATTGAACAAATTATATTGCCATCAAGTACGTGACAGTTAGAATTAAGGGATGTTTTTGTCATTTTGTTCTTGGAAACACAAGGTTATGAAGTGCTGCCATCCAACATAGTTTCTATCAAAGGGCTGTTAAGCTGACTAGGTTATCTTAGATGCTGGGTTAAAAGCACCAATTTTTTTAAAGTTCCAAGGTCTAATTAAATACTTTTATCTAACAATCAAGATCTATGGCTTTACTTTCGTATCAAATATTTACGTCAAATCAACATATCAGATATATACATGATATATATATATATATATATATATAT
>NW_006239607.1:15539-27733 GCF_000226075.1 Solanum tuberosum | reverse complement strand
ATATATATATATATATATATATATATATATTAGAATATACATAACTATTATTTTATTATAACTAGTTAATGTGTATTTTTATTTATTTAATTAATTATTAAATTATAATAATTTAAATTAATTTAACGTAAACATCGAGTAAATATTTCCAATTCTTTTTCTCTTTCCGTTATCAGATCTCCTACGTAACTGTAATTTTCTTTTTAAAAAGTACTAGCTTCTGGTAAAAGTACAATGGACTAAGAGTTCAGTCCTCCAAAAATAGACGGCCACGAAATGCTGTGTCCCATTCCTTTTTCGAATTAAGTTACATGCATCGTTATCCTAAAAGATGTTTTATATTATTATTTATTATTAAATTTAAACCGTAATAATAATTTTTTTGTACTTTTTATTAAATTATCAATTATCTTCATTATTTTTTAATTTATAATTACCTAATTAATGACCCAATTTTCAACACCCCCCCCCCTGCTCTGTTACTTGTCGTGGTTCGTTTTGTTTTTAAAAAGTTAAATGGTATGAATTTTGATCAATATTTTAAGATGTATTCTTTTATCATATTAATAGAAAAATTTCATATAGTTTTAAATATCTAAATTTTAAATTTGCAATATTGAATTAATCTAATTCAATTTTACTTTTAGAAGATTAGTTAAATTGACTCTGGTCAAAGCGTAGAACTTAAGTCTCAGGTCTTGATAAACGATTTGAGAAATTAAAAAAAACGTAATTATCTTTTTTTGATATATTAAAATGATTTTTATTTTTTTTGAAATACTGAATAGCTAAAAGCGAAGGAGATAAAAGAGTTTAAATTTGCATGTACTATCACCCAAAAATATCTATCTTAAAATATAGAATTTAAATATTATTATTACCTAACTATTACTGTCTAATGGTGTGAAAACTGTTTATTGACGGTGCTTAAACGAATTTTTAATATTTAGTTTTGCTAGAGTTGCGGAGGAGATAGGAGTTTTCCAGCTAGTTTAATTATATTTTTTCTAGTTAGTGGGGGCTAATATATAGTGTCAGCATTTTGTCGTGCTTAAGTAACAATTCTATGCATAAACTCTTCTTCATGTACTATAAATATGTGACCATCACCCTTGTTTATCATCAACAAACACTAATTAGCCTTTACATTTTACTCTTAATTTTAATTCTAATTCTTTCTTAGAGAAGAGAAGAAAGAAAATAAAAAATGACTAGTGTCTCTCATACTCATCCTTTGGTCTTCACCTTTGGCATTTTGGGTAAAATTTCAATCATATTTTCATGTGCATGCCTTGTTTATTAGTTATTAACTTCACTCGTAGCATAGAATCAGCAACCAATTTTACTGTTTAGCTATAGAATTACTCTTTTCAAGCAAGTTGGTTCTATTTTGTTTCTATTAATATGCTCTTACAAATAACAATCTAGTTGGATCAAGGAAGTATATCTAAACTAATTCTTACTAATAAATTAACACCTCAAAATAGATAAAATTATAATTACATGCATTAAAATAGAATAATTTTTTTTGTTTGAGAAATATATATAGGAGAAGTAATTAATATGTCTTTTCCATTTGTGACAATGTTGCAGGTAACTTAGTTTCCTTCATGGTGTTTATTGCCCCAGTGTAAGTTATTTCTCCAAAAATAATTACACATATAAACTTTAATTTATACACAATTTTTTATTTTCAACATATCATGATTTTGCAGGCCAACATTTTACAGGATCGTTAAGAAGAAATCATCAGAAGGGTTCCATTCATTACCATATGTTGTTGGATTATTTAGTGCAATGCTTTGGATTTACTATGCAATGGTTAAAACCAATGTTACACTTCTCATCACCATCAACTCTTTTGGCTGCATTGCTGAGACCATTTACGTCGCGATTTATTTTACTTACGCTACAAAAAAAGCAAGGGTATACATATAAATTTCATAAATGTGTGCCTATTTAATTGTAACGCGATTTTGTGATTTATGAAATTTGAAATTGTCTTGCAGATGAAAACACTAGGACTTGTCCTACTGTTGAATTTTGGTGTCTTTGGATTGATTCTTTTCCTCACACAAATTTTATGCCAAGGAACCAAAAGAGCTGAAGTTATTGGATGGATTTGCATGGCTTTTTCTATCAGTGTATTTGTTGCACCTCTAAGCATTATGGTAATTAACTTTGAATATATACAGATAATATAATATATATATATATATATATATATATATTCGTTTTACGGAAAATAGGGTAGGTAAATCGAAGCCTCACTAATAAGGTAAAAGTTCAAGTCACCACCTTGATGCTTTTATAGTTAGGGGCTTACGGTGTTCTTTAAATTTTAAATTATGATAATTTAGTTATTTAGTCCCTTGACATTTCTCTAATTTACACCATTTAATTCTCTCTTTTTTTTTGTAAAATTGCAGGGACGTGTAATAAGGACCAAAAGTGTGGAATTCATGCCATTTAACTTGTCATTAGCTCTTACAGTTAGTGCTGTAATGTGGTTTCTGTATGGTTTACTTTTGAAAGACATCTATGTCGCGGTAAATATATACTCCCTCAGTAATCATTTATGTGACATTTTTTATTTTTTGAGATTCAAACTATTTGAGCTTTAATCGTCAATTTAAAATATATGTTTTCATTTAAAATATATTTGTGCCCATATATTCATGTAACTAATGTTTGGTTTTTTCTTCTAATTGTTGTTCTTCCGGCACATAATAAAAAATCAGGTACCAAATATACCGGGAATGATACTTGGAGTGCTCCAAATGATATTATATGGAATATACAGAAATTTTAAGTCAAACAACGTCGCAACAGAAAAAGAATTACCCACCGTGGTAAAGGTTGATCAAGAGCAGCCCACAAAAGTCAATTGCGAAGTTTATCCAGTTAATATTTCATCCTTGGACAGTGAAAATGGAGAGGCTAAAGATGCTAAAAATCTTGAAGATTCCCAAACTAACTCTCAAGTTTAAAAGTGGGAAGACATTAATACTTTGGAGGGTGCTACTAAACTAATCCTTATAATTGAGGGCCCTTTTCTACAAGGTTTTCTTAAAAAACTGGGCCTTAAATCTATATCTAGTATAATTGTATGTAATGTACTATTTTGTGATTTAGTGAATATCCATATTTACAAAGTAACTAGGAGTTACATAATTTCCAAATTTATTTGGAATACTACTAATTACGATATCATGTATGGTTTACACGTTACATATATATATATATATATATAATATTACTTCGTCCTGTATTTGTTATTCTATTTCCGAGTTCTCATTTGTTTTAAAATTTTAATTGCAAATAGTACTTAGGTAGATTTTTACGAGTCCGGAGCCAAAAGGACAAAAAAAATTGTCAAAAATTTCAAAAGGGCACATCAAATATTTTTAAAACAAAAAGGGAAAAATCGCTCCTGACGAAGCGATTTCCCTCTAACACAATGATGAAAAATTGCTGCCCTAGCAGCGATTTTGTAATTATTATTTTTTCATTAAAGTCAGAATTTTTTTTCCCTTACACATCGCTGTAGGGACTGCGTTTTTCATGCCTTGTGCTATTATATTCATGCCTATTGTTAATTATTAATAATATAAAAATGATAAACAAGACGGACAATATACTCAATAAAGTTGTTGAAGCATGAGGAAAATTGAATTATATATCATAAATAATAATAAAAGAATATTAGCAATTTTTATTTTTTTTAACGTACGACAACTTTTGTCAGAAGAAAATTGCTCCTGACGGAGCCTTGCTATATAAATATATCTAAAGCACTAATTGAAATAAAAATTTAAATTGGAGAACTATAGAACATATATATCCAATAATATTATATACTTGTAGCCTTGCTATATAAATATGTGAAGTGAGCACTCCTCATTTCATTATCAATCAAGTACTTGCAATTCTTTGTAACTGAGAGATTAACAAAGAGAGAAATTTTCATTTTGAGAAAAGAAAAAGAGATGGCTATTTCTGGTCATTGGGCATTTGTTTTTGGTGTCCTTGGTAAAAATCTCTTTTTCTTGTTAGTTTTTAGAACTCAATTGTCAAAATACTTGAGTTATACACATGTTAGTATATGCAATTGTTATACCATTATTTTATATTTACCTATTATAGCATATAGTTTATTTTATTTAAAAGATGACAAATGTTACATTTTAAATATAATATTTTTTTTGTTTCAATTTGTGTGACACGTATTTCTTTTTAATCCGTTCCAAAAAGAATGTCACATTTTCGTAAAATTTTCCATTTACTCTTAAAGAAATGAATTACAGTCATACAAATTATCAAAAAGTATTTTAGATTACAAATTACAAAAAATATTATTTTTTTAAAGGTTTTTATCAAATTGAACAATTTCACATATATCACTTCTTATTGTTTTTTTCCTTTTACATTATTTATTAGTAGTTAGAAAAATCTATATTAGTCAAAAGTGGGTCAATAACAATTATATTATGACTTACACTTAGAGACAAATCCATAAATTCTCTAATTAAGTGGAAGTGTCAATCATTTCATCGTACCTCAATCATTAACATACATAATTTAATCATTCCTAATGGATCTTTATTGTTATTTTATAATCTCCTCCAATTATTCATAATTTTAATTGAATTAGCAAGAATTATTTTCTTTATTGACCCTGAATTTTCAATTAATCTTGCAGGAAATTGTTTTCGTTTCTCCAATGTAAGTCATCGATCTAGCATGTTGCCCCTATTCATTTTCACGTTAGATATTACTTAATTATTTTAATACTTAATGTTCTTCTTCTAAAACTAATGAATAGAAGGATTTTTTTCAACTCGAGCAAATTCACCAGACTCTCATTGCTCGGTCTTCACACAATGGCCCAACGATGCCACTATACAATCTTCACCGTTTTTGATCAAATAGTGTTAAATAAATTGAGACGAAGAAAGTAATACTTGAAAGAATGAAATAGTTTCACTAACATCAAAGTGACATTATTAAAATTTTAATTTAGAAAAAAAGGTGTCAATAAAATGAAATAGAGTTGAAACAAAGTTTGAACTTAAACCTAAAGCAAAAGCAAGCCCACATATTATTCCAAATTCAGTGTTGGAGTTCATCTGCATGCCGGCAAATTAAAGTTCAAGGCTGTTTTACATACGAGATTTATATATTGAGGTATAAATCTCATTTGTAATCAAGATTTATCTATATTTATTGTGATCGGTTAATTTTATCAAGGAAGAGTCCGAAAAATACCATTGGAACCCCTCGATCATCCATTGATATTTTACCTGACCTAATATTCAGGAAAAATTAAATATACCGATGGACGATCTTGATGTTTCAAAATCATATAATATTGATACATAGTACTCATTATATATTGAGAGACGTACGTTAATTTATTAAAATTAAGAATTAAGAATATATCGATCTCTTAATATTCTTGAGGGATAGTGTCTGAAATTTTTATTTTTATTTTATTTTTATTTTGCACCTAGAGAGTCTCACGGAATAGAAAGTTAATTGACTTATAAGAAGACGCTTAATATAATTGAGCGAGAGACATCTCTAAGTATATATTAAAAAATTGAGGATAAAAATATTTGATTTTTCAAAAGACACCTAGCAAAGTCTCTTGGATAGCGGCACAAAATTTGTCCATCAGATAGCGTTGATCGGTAAAAGATTGTTTTTTCAATAGTAAATCGCTTTTCATTTTTTTTAAAGTGAAATTTTAACCTGATATTTCACGATTTGTAATTCATTTCATTGACCACAATGTCATATCCATAATTACATATGACACGAGAAAAGAATAAGATGACTCAAGCTAACACATACATTCACACAATAATCTAATCACTCAATTATGCTCTTTCTAAATATAATTTTTTTCTCTCGTAAGCAGTAGTCTAATCTTGATTCCATAATTTGTTCTGTCCGAATTATGAATAATATAATTGGCTGATCTATATTACTCTAGAACAATCATTATCTGTTAACAGTATAATATTGATTTCGGGTGTATACACCAATCCAATACATGCATGCCATGTGTTTAAATTTATAGTTCATTTTTATTTAATCTTAATTAATTAACAAATATTTACTTCATTAAATCACATAATAATGAAAATTGCATTTGTTTGGTATATACATCCGGTGTAGGTAAGTTTTTTCCATGTGGATACCAAACACCGGATGGAAAACAAAAAAAAATCTTTCAACTGTGTGGAGCTGGCCAAACATGAATAGCCAACGTATTGGAAAGTTGACCACATTTTTTCAAGTATACAAGCATGACGCAAAAGGCATATGTATGCCAAAAATATTAATCAACAAAGATAGTTACGAAGTCGTATTAATTAGTTGGAATTGTATTAACATTATGAGGATTAATATGATGCATGCCAAGTGACAATTATGTAGCCATTTATTTGTTTGTTTTTTTCTCCTTTTTCTTTTTTGTCTACTCAAATAAGCAATCTTCAATCATTATAAGATAAAAATGAGAGAACAGTTCAAACAAATAAAAAGTAGTTGGTATGTAATATTGTGTCAAATTAAAGACCAACAAAAATAGAAACGAGATAAGCAATTGTTAAATTTACACCTTTACTAAATATATCGTTAGTTCTTAATTTGTGACCTATTAAATATTTTATGCTTTCTACCATTAATTTATTTTTCGATATTTATTTATTGTTACGTACAACTTAACTTTACATGAAACTACTCCTACTTTTTTATATATTTTTTCCTATTTAAAGATTCCCTCAAGGGGCTTATATAGATATATGCCAAATAAAGCAGGAAAGAAGGTAAAATCTCACCTTTGCATTACTTGAATCGTGCGAAATACATTCTTACACTCTAGCTTATAAGAGAAAGAAGAAAGGGAAAGGAGAAAGGTTGTTCTTTATCATATAAATTATAAGCTTACAAAAAGGTTTAACGATCTTTTAAATTAAGTGCAGATAAATAAGATGTCGAATATAAAATTTTCGTTACTCGAATTTCAATTAATGTTAGATTTGCTCTTCACTCGAAATGAAAATACCTATTTTCAACTTAACTCGAATTGGATCTGCTTATCCTTAGTTATACCATTAGTGGAGAAAAATGATATGCTATATTAGTTGTTAAAACAAACAAGATTGACTTCTTTCTGGCCCAAATTTTTCCTTCTTGTGAATCTTACTGGGCTTATAATTTTGCAATCTCGGTTTTGTATTCCTTGTAGGAGTATTACATTATATATATATATAAATGAAATTTTGCTAGCGAAAAAATAATTTTAGAAAGAGGGTCGGCCATAAAAATGAATAGTGTGCACACAAATTTATATAGCGAAAGTATATAGGTAGTGTATACTTAGGCTATATCGATAAACTAGATTGCCGAATGGATATTTAGTAAGTTCCCCATTGAAATATCAGATAATTTAGAGATGGTTAAACTTCAATAAATTGCTAGTTTTTGTGAATTCGGCCATGTCCCACCAATGTTGCCTTCTTTGTGGCCCAAAATTTTATTGGATCTTTTTAGTTATTGTATTTGTTGGGCTTATAATTTTGTGAAATGGGTTGGGCCTGTACAAGGATCTGGCTTTCAGGGTGTGTTGTTACTTGGTATGGAGGAAAATATTTTACAATTCTCCGTTATCTAGAAAAACAAAGGGAAAATTTTCAAAACAACAATATTTTAGCATCTAATAGGGCCCCTTGTCAACACTTTCAATATTTATTTAAAATGTCAATATTTTGGTTTGTTATAATGCTGACTGTATTTATTTAATTTTAAAGAATACAAACTTTTAATAACAGAATGGAGAGAATCATGGGAGAAAATATTTCAAAAAAGGTAAAAATATTTCCCTTAGTTTTTGATCCTTACTTGTTTGAACTTTTATAAATATAATTTTATTTGAAATGTATTCAGATGAACTTCTTTAAATATGATTTTGTGTATTCGGATGAACTTCTATAAATATGATTTTGTGTATTCAAAATTTCGAATGAACTTCTTTTTACAAACTGAGCACGATAAATACTTATATCAATTGAAAAGTTAGACCATACAATTCAAAACCTGATTGTATACCATTAGGACAAATACAAATTCAAATCTAAATACAAACTAGTTGGTATACAAAGTGATATTGAAAATACAATATGAGCCAAATAAAATACAAAATTTGTTTTACTGATGCAATTAGGATGAATACATATATAACATAAATAAATTGTATTTTGGTTATTCAGAATTGATAATGAATACAAAATCAAATCTATATACAAACTATAGGTATACAAAGTGATATTGAAAATACAAAATGAGCAAAATAAAATACAAAAATTTGTTTTACTGATGCAATTAGGATGAATAAATATATAACATAAATAAACTGTATTTTGGTTATTTAGAATTGAGAATGAATACAAAATCAAGTATAAATACAGAACTTGATGGTAATACCATTAGGATAAATACGAAATCAAATCTAAATACAAACTAGTTGGTATACAAAGTGATATTGTAAATACAAAATAAGCAAAATAAAATAAAAAGTTTGTTTTACATATGCAATTAGGATGAATACGTAAATAAATCGCATTTTGGTTATTTAGAATTGAGAATGATGGACAATTAAGAACTTCGATCCGACAATTGATTCATCAAGTTCCATGGATTCAAGAAGAGTCTTTTCGGAACCATCCATAGAGCGGCGGCGGAGATCTAGAACCAGACATGAAAACCACTCGAGCCCAATAAGCAGAGAAGTTGTGGAGCAGGTCTGACTCCTGATCACGTAGGAGAGAGCAATCAAATATTATACATCAATTTTCACGAAGAATTGCCAAATGTTGAAATCGTATAAGTCGAAGAAATTTCTTAAACAAGTATAGGAGATAACAATGATGGAACCACTAGAGAGAGTGGAGCGATTTGATAGGAGAGTCAAACTAGGTAACTGATTTGAGAAATAAAATGATAGTAAATTAATTGGTAGTAGAGTCAAATTAGGTAATTGATTTGAGAAATAAAAGGATGGTAAATTAATTATATTAAGATACATTATATTTGCTAAAATAATGACATAATGACATTTTTAATAATTATTTTATAATATAGATGTTTTAGCTAATTATGTTAGGAATTTTGATTACTTTACTAATTTTCCCAAAAAGAAATTCCTTAAAATTGAGAAAAATAACTTCTTAATCAAAGTAGTGAAACAAGTTACATAACTGTCATTGCTACTTCATTATCTCTTCATCTCCCATCCAACATACCCTCCCCCTCCCCATGACAATCCTAGTTACAGACACCCAGAGCTCTCACTACCCACCATATCCCACCCCATACCCTCGCCATCCCGGCGACAATCCTAATTATGGACACCCCGAGCTCTCACTCCCCACCATATCTCACCTCCATAATGTTTTGCTAGATAAAATATAAATATCATACCCTTGAGATGATATTTTTTGCTTAGATAATATATAAGAAACTCACTTGTCTTGCGAAAAAACATTTCCTCCATACCAAACAAACCCTCAGTGTATAGTAAAACTAACCAAAAATTGATAGCGGAAAGAAAAACAAAGGTCCTACCGGGAGTCAAACCCAGGTCGCTGGATTCAAAGTCCACAGTGCTAACCACTACACCATAGAACCGATGATGTCAACTTCACCATTTCAATTTATATATTTCTTAGTATATAGACCAAATCAGCTACTCCTACTAGTAACAAGTTACTACTACTATATCTTGCTTCCGAGTTTTATCTCTCTTATCAAAGCTAATAAATTCATGACAAGTCCTTACTATTAGCAATGATTTCTTATTTTATAAAAATTGACTTTTATTCACAAAACTAGCTGAATATACTTGAAATAGGGGTGATCACGGGTCGGTTTGGATCGGTTATCGGTCAAAATGTAATGACCCGTAAAGTCATCTTTGGAAATTATCATATAAATTATCATTTTTACCCTTTTTGATAATTGCATAAGTCAATTATTTTGATAAATCGGTGGAGTTGGTTTGAAATTTTTTGAGCTATTTGTTAATTACGATTATTTAGTGGATGGGTAATTTTTAAATAATTAATTTTAATTGATGGTTAATGGACCAAGTCTATGATTTATTTAGGTTCATGTGTAAAACTGAATTACATTAGAAGAGATTTATTATTATTATTTTGCATAACACAAGTAGTAACCGCTAATCCACGAACGATGCGGCAACAACACGAAGACACCACTTTGCTGCAGGTAATTCATCACCACACCAAAATCTTGTACTATGATTATGGATAGTCATGTTATTATTGCTATTATTATGTATTTGGCGTGAATAGAATTGAATTTGAGACTTGATGTCGTGTCGGCTTATTAAATTGAGGGCAAGTTCTTGCTTCAATCGATAATTGTTTATGGGGATTAGTGGTAAGTGTTGTAGGATTGAACTGATGAGAATATATCATACTAATATATATTATTAATATGTTAGCAGATAAGGAATTGGAATACAGTATATGTTTTGCAACATGTGGTCAGAATGTATTATGGATAGTTGAAGGCTTGAAGCTATGGTTAATAATGACCTACTGATTTTAGGGTAGTTATAGGCCAATAATTGGATATTTAATTGTTGGGGAATAAATTATAGGAATATAACTTGTATCAATATGTACCGTTCTGGATTGGTTTTTCCGTGAACAAAATCGCTATGTTCATAAATTTGGATTTCTAGTGTTTCCCCAATTCCTTCTTATAATTATCACATATGATTCAAATTTTGATATATTGAGACACCTAATTAAATATTAGGTGCATGATATCATATGAATACCATTATATTTATGATGTTTGGAGAAATTGAAACTTAATCCTAGGCTTGAAATTCGGAAAACATGAGAGTTGACATGTTAATTGGCACCAAGATAAGGAACTTGATTATAAATTAAGTGAGTTTTTGGGTCTAGGCTAGACCTATAGTATCTGAGTGTTGTTAGTTTTGAAATCTTATTATGATTATTAATGTGAATAGATTGCTTTGAGTTGGAAGTTCAACGAAAGGGAATACTCAAGTCTCGGAGTGATTGTTCGACTATTTGAGGCAAGTGAATTTCTAAACCCTTGTTAAATTGTATGGAATTCGTGTATTTCCTTGTAATATGTGTTTGGGGGTGATGAGACTTGGTGATGGTTTGACTTGTCCATATTGATTAATTCTAATGATGAAAAAGGGGTAATAAAAGGCAATGTGATTAATTGTTGGTGTATGATGTGTTGAGAATGGTTTGAAAGGCTTGTTGAATCATTGTGTTGTTGTGAATTGTTCATTATTATGAAATGGTTATCTCCTCATTATTTGTATGAACATGTCATTTGCATTGGTTCTGAGACATGGTTGTGATAAGTGTTATGTGATAAGAGGATGTACCATTTCGAGGGACGTATCGCGCACCGCGATGGATACTATATATCTAGGGACGTATCGCGCGCCGTGATGGATACTATATATCAAGGGTCGTATCGCACGCCGCGATGAATGCATGGACAGATATGTCCCCCATGGGTCCCGGACTGAGACACAACGAGTGTGTATCGTTAGGTCAGACATGCATCACTATACTTGACATTGCATTGCACATTTTTATCATTGATGAACTTTATCTTGTGTGTTGTTGATCTTGTGAGTGCCTTTCTGTGGAAGTTATGATTGATGAATATTGAGTTGTTGTTGAGGATATGTAATATGTTAGAGTGTTGTTGTTGAGCTGTGTGCTATGTAAACTGTGAACTGTTAGGTTGGGTTGGTTTTATGCAGGTTGTAGTTGTGGAGGTTCGGATGGGAGGTAAGGAGTACCCATATTTTGTTCCCTTAGCTTGTGTTTAGAAGTTTACTTGCTGAGTATCGTGTGGTTTGGTACTCACCCCTTGCTTCTACATTTTTGTAGGTTACTAGCCCGGACCTTTGTGATTTTTTCTCTTCTCCTTGCCTGAGGCTTTTTGTGAAGGTTTGTAAGGTAGTTACTTGTCATTTCAGCGGACCTTCTTACTCATATTTATGATCTTGTTCAATTCTAGAAACAAGGTCATTTGAGACTTGTGTTTTTCTTTTGAATCAATTGTAATACTTTAGAGGCTTGTACACGTGACAACCA
>NW_006239607.1:13265-15282 GCF_000226075.1 Solanum tuberosum | reverse complement strand
ATATAGACACTCATATACATGAAATCAATAAGATAAATGTTTCATCTTGGGCATTTTTGCTTTCAATAAGTAAATTATAATGAAATTTTAATGAAAATATATATAAGATCTTTAAAATTGTTTATAAAAACAATATATTAAGTATGTATATTAATAAAATATATGTATATAATTCATCGGTTCGGTTCGGTTATTTCTTCGGTTTTTTCGAATAAAACCATAACCAAACCAAATACTATCGGTTTTCAAAAATCTAAAACCAAACCAAATCAAACTCAAATAAAATCGATTTTATTTTATCGATTTGATTCATGGATCGATTTTTATCCAAACCATGAACACCCCTAACTTGAAATTTTGAAGAAGCTACTAACATTAGAACTTGGACTCTGCATAAAATATAATCTGAAAATATTTCACAAATTACAACTTTATGTTGTGTCCATATTTTGTAGTATCATTTAGGTAGGAATGAAGTGATATTATTGTGCCGTCCAACTTTACCAAATTTAGTACATTCTATAATTATTGAACTTATAATTTTCTAAATAAAAGCAACTTAAAACTTTCCAGGTGTTGATGAACATTTTTTTTTATGTGATTCTTAGTGTTAGCCAATCTTACAAAATTATGTTCTTTAATCTATCTGATAAAAAGTAACTTTCCAAATGTCAAATTAAGAACTCTGTTTTGTGATTCTTAAATAGGAAATGATTGTTACATTAAATATAGGGAGAAGGGTCTGAAAAATATCCAACTTTGGTCGAATTTGCTATTGCGATATTAAACTTTAATGAGGACCTATTGCCTCCCTAGGCTATTTAATACCGTATTTTAAACATATATATTTGCCCACGTTGACATAAAAAATAATGCAAAATTATAAATAGTAATGTGTCCACGTGGGCACATATATACCTTTAAAATACACTATTAAATAGTTCAGAGGGTAAAAAATACGGCATTAAATAGTCTAGGAAGGTAACAGGTCCTCATGAAAGTTTAGTATCGCAACAGCAAATTCGACCAAAATTGGGATATTTTTCAGACCATAATCCCTTAAATATACTTGGTTATAGTACTTTGTTAATGAAAAAGTTTCTCCAAACTGCTAGTAGAATACAATAAAAATCTTATATGATTGTACACACTCATATAATGGAAGTGCACTTTTAGCACTATTGGTTTCTCCAACAACAACTGATGGCAACTCCAATCAAATTAAAAAGTCTTTCAAAGTATATATATACTATATCACTTTAATTCTCAATTACTAAGTGGTAGTTAAAATTTGTTGTATAGTGACAGTTCAAATTATTGCTTAGTAAGTTATTATAACACAGCAATATTGTTCCTCTTTTTATTCCTTATAGTAGCTATTGAATTGGGTTAAGAAATGAATATCAGGCATGACTCAATTCTAGAATTTATTTCGATAGTTGAAGATTGATCAAGACCACATAAAGAGTCCACTTTCCCATGCCACAAACCATGTGCGACTATTAACATTCTCTTTGGTATGCCTAGATCTATCAATTGAAGCATAAACAACATTATATGAGTATTCAACATCAGATAAATCGAGAACTGAAATGAGTGTGAATCTATTTATATCATGTTAAGATATGATTCTTGGTGTTATTCATGCTCAAAAACTAACTTATGAATGGAGAACTAACTCATGAAGGGAGAATTATCAAGGAAGCACAAAGACTCCACTTAAAATTCCATAATTAAATTACGATGTAGAGATTTTTGTTCCCATCAACTCTAGTGAATCTAATATCCATTAATTAATTATTTTGTATCAATTAATTGGCTAAATTAATGAAGGGAGGATATGAACTGGAAAGAAGAAAATCTATAACATTAAGTACAATAAAGTAGGGATAAGGGTCTGAAAAATATTCCAACTTTAGTCGAATTTGTTGTTGAGATACTAAACTTTTATGAGGACCTATTACCTCATTAGACTATTTAATACCGTATTTTAAACATATATATTTGCCCACGTGGA
>NW_006239607.1:0-13181 GCF_000226075.1 Solanum tuberosum | reverse complement strand
TACTAATACCGTATTTTAAACATATATATTTGCCCACGTGGACATAAAAAATAATGCAAAATTATAAATAGTAATGTGTCCACGTGGGCACATATATACCTTTAAAATACACTATTAAATAGTTCAGGGGGGTAATAGGTCCTCATGAAAGTTTAGTATCGCAACAACAAATTTGACCAAAATTGAGGTATTTTTCAGACCCTTATCCCAATAAATTACAAGTGATTAGCCTAATTACATGCAACTTTATTATGACGAGGACTTGTTATCATCAGCTGCTCAGTAAATTATATTACAATACACACGGTAAGATTTACACAATTAGATCACTTAAAAAATAATTATAAATAGTTAGATCACTTAATAAAATAATTACAAATAGTTGTATTTAATAACTCGACGTGCTACTCTGCCCAATCAGAGTACACACATGTAAATCTAGTGTGACTATACATTATATTGTAGGGAAAATGGTCTGAAAAATACTTTAACTTTGGCCGAAATTGTTATTACGATACCAAACTTTATGAGGACCTTTTACCCCCTACACTATTTAATAGTATATTTTAAAGGTATATATGTGCTCACGTGGACATGTTACTATTTATAATAATACAATATTTATGATGTTCACGTGGACACATATATACCTTTAAAGCACACTATTAAATAGTGCAGGGGTAAAAGATCCTTTCCAAAGTTCGATATTGTTATAGCAATTTTTGTCAAAGTTCTAATATATTTCATACCTTTTTCCTTATATTGTATGAATTTTTTTATTTTTCTCAATACAAGAGAATCAATAATATTTCTACTTATCGAGCGATGGTGGAGGTGTTGTGCCATAAGAGCATGCAGGGGTGAATCTACATACAAGTCAAAGTATGCTTGAATCCATTAACTTTGCGTAACTATATATGTATAATGCAGAGAATAATAAGAAAATGATTACGATTTTTATATAGAAAATAATAATTAAGAAAAAGAGAATAATGAGAAAATGATTATGATTTTAATAAAGAAAATAATAATTAAGAAAACGATTATAATAATTTTGATGGATGATTTGGTTCCAAATTTGTTGAGTATGCATATAAAATTTCATATAGGTAACTGAAAAGAAAAGGAAGTTAAATATTAGGTATAAGAATTTATTTTGTAAAGATCACACAAATTTTATTTAAAATTGATAATATCTCACCATGTTAAAAATATTTTTTTAATTATTTTAGCATAACAACTAATATCAGTATTAATGATTTATCGAGACAAGTACGGAGATCACGAGGACATAGTAATGACTCCAAGTTACCTTTGCTCGTAATTTGGAGACGCACACACAAAAAAAACTTGAAGACATTGAATTTTTTTTTGGTTTTCCACCCGGTGTCCGGTACCCACATTGGAGCCTGACTAAACCCGGATTCGCGCCGAAAAGTCCCACATTGGGGGTAAACCGCTCCCTGACAAAGGCGACTCCGTATCCAAGGGGACTCGAACCCGAGACCTCTTGGTTAAGGATGAAGGAGTACTTACCACTCCACCACAATCCTTGTTAGTTACATTGATTTCATAAATACTCGAAATGATGTTGTGTGATACATTGTGATTAATCTTCAAATTAACCCATGAATCTTGTTGATATTAAATATGCAAAACTTAGTTTGAGAGGGCGATTGTTGAGTGCACAAATAAAATTCTATATTAATAATTAAAAAGAAAAGGAAGCTAACAACTAACATATACCACAGGCATATAAAAATATCTTTAAATTGTTTTAGTCGTATAAAAAAAAAAGTCTAAATCCGCCATCTGATGAAATCCTTACTATGTTTGTCTAAGGCTAGAAACATATTTTAATAGGGTAAACAAATCTTGATATCTTATTCTATTGATAGAAATATTACCACGTAAAAGAATATAATCTTCTTCATGCAATCGACAACTAGCTATAACACCTACTATTTCAAAAATCAATCCTAACTTCTTCAAAGGTTTGGCAAAAGCACCTTTTATGGCAACAAATTAAATACTCCTAATATTTTGTACAAAAATATAGAAGAAATATAGTTTGTTTCTTGAGTTTCTATATGTCACTATTTAAAAAATATGAAATTAGCTACGAATTTTATCAGTAATCTTTATCTAATTTATCACTAAATAACTTTTATTTAATTGAATTTTAGTATAATCTGTCGCTAATTCATAAATAGATGGAGTTTTTGTTATTTCCAATAAAAAAAATTGTCTATCTTTAATGTTTTATTTTATCGTAGTAGTGTACGTGTTAAAATGTAAGGAATTTTAATAATGAGATCATGTGGTTCCACATGTAACCACAAACACAGAGTCTGTGACTTATGAATTGGGTAATGACAGGTGACATTTAAAAAGCAATATAGAGATAAAGCGCAATATTCTTTTGCTGATGACAGTTTATAAGTTCGTCTGAAACACTTAATTTGAGGAGATATATAGGTGTTTACGATCGATTTTAGAGTGATAGAAAATAAATTGTAACTATAAATAAAATATAAAAAATCATAATTTTATTAATAAATATATGAGAATAAATATATTTTTCTTTGATTCTTCTCTCTGAATTTATCTTCGTGATTTGAGGACGTTAATCACGTATTTCTCGAATGTAGAATTATTGGATCTCTTTGTGTATCTATTGACGTATTTGATTGTGAAGAAGAGTTCGATTATATCTTGATTTTTTTGTGAATATTGCAAGAGTTTATGGGATATTCGAGATGTATTTTTTAAAGAATATATTACCTTGTATATAAGTATTATATTATCTAAGGTTTAAGGTAAAGTAGTCTTCAAGAACCTTAGCTGAAATTGGATTCAACTCATAGAGTCCACTAAATTTTAATATCTACAATATGTTAAATACATAGTCAAATATTTAGGATTCATTTGGTAGAGCGTATAAAAATAATGTTGAATAGAATGTATTAGTTATGCTTGTATTAATTATACTAATATTATTTCTTATGCAGTGCTTGATTACGTGTATTAAACATAAAATACTTTGCATAAGTTCTATTAGAAAATATGTTTTTTTAGTAAAATACTCTTCACACTCTTTCGCTTTGAGAAATGAGAAATGTCTTGAGATCAATTTGAGGGGTAGTTATGTTATTAATCAATCTGTTTCCTTTCCTTACAGTCAAGTGGCTTTCCGCTCCTGCATTAAGATTGAAAACGAAAACTTGTCGTCAAAAAAAAGGCAATCAATCAGAAAAAATAAAAAATATGGAAATAGTGAATCAAGATCTAGATGGATCCCTATCTTTATCTCTATCCACGGAGATACCTATCTATATGGAGAGAGATCTATCTATGAATCGGCCTAGACTATCCTCTATCCGGATAGATATGTCCCTATGAGCGACTACGCCGGTCCAAACCCGGTGCCGCTTTAGGTTAAGAAGCTGGACGATAATAGCCCCTCCGCAACCCAAAGCGCGCTGCCCTCCTAGGCGCGCAACACTAAGTAATCCAAGCCAACCCACAATACTGACTAACGGTGGATAATCATATTTCTTAGAGGTACTAAATACAACTCCATGAATGAGCAAAATGAAGGTTGCATTAATGATAAAGATCTCTGGGGAAACCGCTAAAAAAAGATTGAACATGTGGGAGGATCCGAACGAATTCTGCTTTCATTTCCCCCGTATGGAGCACTGAGTTACTTACGTTACGGTCTTCAGCAGGCAGGCTGCACTCCCATGTTACCCAACACAACAAAAGGGGCTTTACTTTCAGTAACTTCTTTCACTCGTTCTGTCGTCTCATTTCAGCTTTCAACCGCATTTCCACCACGATTTTTCTCCAAACGAGAAGCTTTGGCTAGCCGTTCACTCACTCTCGATGGTCTGTCATTTCTATCTAGTCCCAATAAGCTTGATGTTAAGAAAGAATCTCTTGCAGGAAAGGCAACGAGGAGCGCTAGCCGAAACTGGACAATGGGTGGGTGTCCAACAAACACTCTTTAGCTAAGAAGGATTCATTCACCGCAGCTTTTCTTATTAGCAGATGAAACTAGCAACATCACATCATATAGAATACCGATTAACAGGCATTTAAGTCTATCTTATAGTTTATGTTGATGATCTCATTGTTTCCGCGAGCGCATCCTTCATTTCCAAGCTTTATTTCTATTGTAATTTTTCCATCTGGGCGCCTATTCATTTTTTTTTGGGGTGTATAAAGCCACAGAGGTATTTCGACGCTCGCTCTCTACTCCTCGAAAGCTCACTCACAATCTATGGCTCACTTAGGGCTAGAAAGATAGGATTCTTCATACAAAGCCAACCGGAAACCTTCTTTCCAAACTTGCTCGACACACAAAAGAAAAGACGAAAGTCTGTTTTGCCCTTTTAATTAGTTTTTTTCATGTGTAGGGGCACTTTTTTAACCTAATCGATAGTTGTTAGGATGAATCACACGTGGGAGAGATATGAAATCTCTGAGTAGACAACAATCCCTTACTTTTCCATTCTTTCCAGAATAGGATTTTGCTTAATATCATTTGGATGGACTCAGATCCTTTCATGTAGGAGAGTCTTTGATGGGCTTTGAATTTGGATAGATCCAGCGGGCCTTCTTGCGTGGACTTGGGCTTGCTTTGATGATGAGTAGACTTGTTGTGCTTTGGCCCTTATGTGGACTTTTATCGAGGAAAGCAGGCTTGATAAGGCCAAGTCTTCATTTGTAGGACTTTGATGGTTCATGTCATTCATGTAGGCTTGGGTCTTTCTTTCAGGCCCTATTGGGGCACCCTGTGGGCCAATGCGTATAAGCTTGGGCTTTCTTAACGTGGCTCATTTGACGACTCAGTACATGGATGTCACGAATCTATTGGCATAGAATATGGAATCTTTTCTACGTAAGCTGGTTGTGCAAAGTTTGTTTGGCGGGTCAAGTTCTTCATCCCTCTCCTTTCAGTCGAGTCACTTCGTCCCTTTCAGGTGCAGATGAATATACTGTTTAGCTTGGGACTAGGGCTTATGATCCTTCTCTTAACGGTAGAACAAAAATAAGAAAGGAGCTCTCCTAACCTAAGCAAACCGCGGAGATCATAAGACATTATCGCCTTCGCGGCACTGGACTATATTTCCGTCATTTCCGGAAAGTGCACGGATAGCCGCCATTTCCCCCTTTCATAATGTTCTCGTGAAGTTGCTCACGAATCAAAGAGTGAATGTCCCTTCGAATTCTCGCACGCTCTTTTTGATCAGGAGCGGGGTGGGCAATTTATGTCGGTGTTGGCGCCTGCGGCAACGCAAAGCACTTTGTTGGGCCGACACTGACACTGAGAGACGAAAGCTAGGGGAGCGAATGGGATTAGATACCCCAGTAGTCCTAGCCGTAAACGATGGATACTAGGCGCTGTGCGTATCGACCCGTGCAGTGCTGTAGCTAACGCGTTAAGTATCCCGCCTGGGGAGTACGTTCGCAAGAATGAAACTCAAAGGAATTAACGGGGACCCGCACAAGCGGTGGAGCATGTGGTTTAATTCGATGCAAAGCGAAGCCCTGGTTTATTACGATTCTTTCTCCACGAATATTGTAATTTGAATAGTCTTATTACTTCAAAGAAGCCCGGTTACTCCTTTTCAAAAAAAAATCAAAGATTCTTCTTCTTCTTATATAATTCTTATGTATATGAATGTGAATCCACTTTCGTCTTTCTACGGAACCAATCTTCTCATTTACGATCAACATCTTTTGGAGCCCTTCTTGAACGAATATATTTATATGGAAAAATAGAGTGTCTTGTAGAAGTCTTTGCTAAGAATTTTCAGGTTACCCTATGGTTATTCAAGGATTCTTTCATGCATTATGTTAGGTATGAAGGAAAATCAATTTTGGCTTCAAAATGGACGTTTCCTTTAATGAATAAATGGAAATTTTACCTTGTCAATTTTTTGGCAATGTCATTTTTCTATGTACTTTCACACAGGAAGGATCCATATAAACCAATTATCCAACCATTCCCGTGACTTTATGGGCTATCTTTCAAGTGTGCGACTAAATCATTCAATGGTACGTAGTCAAATATTAGAAAATTCATTTCTAATCAATAATCCAATTAAGAAGTTCGAGACCCTTGTTCCAATTATCCTTTGATTGGATCATTAGCTAAAGCACACTTTTGTACCGTATTAGGGCATCCCATTAGTAAACCAGTTTGGTCCGATTTATCAGATTCTGATATTATTGACCGATTTGGGCGTATATGCAGAAATCTTTTTCATTATTATAGCGGATCTTCCAAAAAAAAGACTTTATATCGAATAAAGTATATACTTCGACTTTCTTGTGCTAGAACTTTAGCTCGGAAACACAAAAGTACTGTACGCACTTTTTTGAAAAGATCGGGCTCGGAATTATTGGAAGAATTCTTAACGTCGGAAGAACAAGTTCTTTCTTTGACCTTCCCACGAGCTTCGTCTAGTTTGTGGGGAGTATATAGAAGTCGGATTTGGTATTTGGATATTTTTTGTATCAATGATCTGGCGAATTATCAATGATTCATTCTTAGATTTTCTAAATGACGAATAAATGACGAAGTGATCAAAAAATTTCACTATTCTGAAATGCTGATTGTAATACTAATAAGGGGTAAATCAACTGAGTATTCAACTTTTTTAAGTCTTTCTAATTTCTATAAGAAAGGAACTGATGTATACATAGGGAAAGCCGTGTGCAATGAAAAGTGCAAGCACGGCTTGGGGAGGGATCTTTACTTGTTTATTTAATTTAAGATTAACATTTATTTTATTTAACAAGGAACTTATCTACTCCATCCGACTAGTTCCGGGTTCGAATCCCGGGCAACCCACTATCATATCGAAATTATAATTCTCTGTAGAGAAGTCCGTATTTTTCCAATCAACTTCATTAAAAATTTGAATAGATCCACATACACCTTGGTTGACACGAGTATATAAGTCATGTTATACTGTTGAATAACAAGCCTTCCATTTTCTATTTTGATTTGTAGAAAACTAGTGTGCTTGGGAGTCCCTGGTGATTAAATAAACTAAGATTTTACCATGACTGCAATTTTAGAGAGACACGGCCCAAGCCGAAGTCGGTTTCAGACTACTATCCGGCCCTAGCTGAATGGTTTGATTTTTCAACGAAAGATGGGTTTGAAAACAGGTACCAAATTGTCTTGATAAGGTGGGGATGGTTCTGCCCCTTTTCCCAGGAAATTGCTCTGATTGACCGAGATGAGGAGCCAAACGGCCGTATGGCCACCGCGACCATGACGAACACCTGGGGGCAAGAGAACATTCTTAGAATATAGATAGGCAGAAGACATTACGCTAGCCATAAACGCTTTCCTTCAATGACCGATGAACAGACGAACCAAGCGAGCTCAATGCAAAGAACTCGAGTGAGGGGATCTGGTTACTTTGTATAATATGTCTTACGAGTAGGCAATGCTAATGGAAGACGGAAGTCAGACAAGGCGATGACTATTGACATAGGCTATAGATTTGGTAATTCATATTGTGAAAGTACTTAACTTCAGATTCAATAAAGATCTGGAATAAGACACGAAAGGGCAATGCGGAATAGCTAGTCTAGAGCTAGAGAAAGATTTTGACTTTATCAATTAATATCCTACAGCTTGCATTCGTCTTACACAACCGCCCCAGGAAAGTAATTATCATTAAGAGGGAGAACTTTGATATCTAACTACGACAGCTATGGGGCACGAAGGGTTTAAGAATAAGAACAAGTGGCGGAGAAATCGTTTACTGATTAGCTTCTTGAACGTGGAAAGATGTCGGCATATCTGCTCTTAGGTGAGTATCCGATTTTGCTGGTGTTGTTGGAATAAGCGTTGCTATTGAAGACGGTCTTAGAGAAGGAGCTGCTAAAGCAACTATACATATGTTGAAATTAAACCCTTTGTATTACTAATACGTGCAAATTCATGATATTAGTTAGAATTCGAAGTCAAAAGGGCAATTTTTTTCTTTCAAAAAAATAAAAACTGTACATCAAAATTTTTTGTAACCAAAAGATTGAAGCCATTAAAAGAAATAAAAATTGCTGCCTTAGCATGGATTTTCTCAAAAAAAATAACTTTTTTCTCTTTAAGATTTTTTTAAGGAATTATTTTTTTTTACATAAATCGCTGCCCGGGCAACGATTAGCGTTTTAATCAAATAAATAAGAAATTTGAAGTTTAATCGCTGCCATTCAAGTGAGTTAAAAAGTAAAAAAAATAATTAGTATTTTGTAAATTAAAAGTTAAAATGAATCTGTAAGTACACTGCATTTATATTATAACTATATTGTAATAAATAATTGATTTGACCTATAACAACAATTTAACTTTTTAAAAAATTGATCAAAATCGCTGCAAATGCAGCGATTTATTTAAATTTTTATTTTAGCAATGTTTTTAAAGAAAAACAGATTTTTTTTCGAGAAAATCGTTGCTAAGGCAGCGATTTTTATTTCTTTTAACGGAACGGCATCAATTTTTGTCAGTAGCGATTTTGCCCTTTTAGTTTAAATTTTTTTTGATGTGCCCTTTTTGTTTTTTGAAGGAAAAAAGTGAGTTAATATCTCAAAAGATCACTCAACTTTAAAATATTTATTTAGTAAAGTTATTGAACTTTATTTTGTATCACTAAAATCACTTAACTTAGACTTTTATATCAATAAAATCACTCAACTTAGACGTTAATATCAATAAAATCACTCAACTTAGATTTTTTTATCAATAAAATTACTCAACTAAATTTATTATTAAAAATTAATATAGCAAAATAAATTGGTTTTATGCTATGTAATATGAACTCTACAAAGAAAAAAGATTAAAGAAAACTCATAAAAAAAAATTCAAGGAAAAACTTAATTAGTTAAAATTATATTATGGTGTTACTTTATATTCAAAAATTTAAAAATATATTATAATGGATGTTTTTCTACCCAAAAAGAGGACCCGTAAAAATTGTCCTTACACATTGTTTTATTTAAAAAATATTTTTTAGACTGGTTTAAGAGTCGCCACTTAATTTTTAAGAAAAATCAAGAAAACTGATTTTCAATAGATTAAAACAGGAAATCAATTGAAAATATTTAAAAGGGTTCGGGGTTCTTATTAATATTCTAGGAAGGTTTTTAAAGCACCTAAAATATCCGCTAATGCGGTTATCCGACAATTAATTTATTTGGCTAAAAATTGTTGACTTAATTTAAATTGAACAAATTTTATAGTTAGGACAATTTTAAGGGAGAAAAGAAAAAATATCGAAATATTATCTAAGTGAAGTATTTTGTAAACCTATTTATTTATTTGTTTTTAAGTCAAGTAAAAGATGAATAATTTAGTTAAATAATTAATTCAAAATGGGTGTCTTTTGGGGATTTGAAGTTTTGAAACCTTAATATTATTTTTTAACAAATAAGCACATAATATCAGTCAAGTAAATAGGGAAAGAAAATTTGGGCCCAAGTCTGGATCTGTCCGCCTGGGCCAGTACTTGGGCCTGTTTTCATTTTGGGCCCTCGGCCCATCAAAATCATTTGTACCTGTCCTATTCTAACATACTAAAATATTTTCTCTTTGGGCCTTAGGCCCAATTCTTCCACCTGTCCTAGACTAACACATAAATAACAATTAAAATGATAAAGGGCTTAGGCCCAAAGTAACAAAATACAATTCTTTGGAATTAAGAGTGGGCCTTTGACCCAATCTTTTCAATTTCTCGATCTGCTGCATATTTTTTCAACCTCGAAACCTGTTCGTCAATTTTTATAGCTGATTTGATAAAGGTGGAATTGGGCCTCTAGGCCCAATAGGGAAATGCAAGGAAAGGAGTCCACCACGGACTCAGAAGGGGTTCATACAACAAATAAAAAAGGCAACATTAGTATTCGAAATAACAAAACAAATGAGACATAATTCGATGAGACAGAATTTAATTACAATGAAAAGTCACTCAAGAAATCCAAATTAGACCGAAACATACAACCCCAAAGAAAAATCAAATAAACCAAATTAACGATGACGAGATTAATGAGCGAATTGCAACATTAATAGTAGTACATATATATGAATTGTTTTACCCGAGAAAGTGCAAATTAACACATAATCCCATTTTGAGAGGATCATACAGTGGCACATGGACAACAATAATTTTAAAAGAAAAATAAAGAGAACACAATAGCACTTAAATCATTATGCTGACTAATGACACACACACAAAATGACAAAGATGGAGAAACAAAGATAAAATTGTTCATTACAGTACTCTTCAGTGATTAGAGGGAATAGGAACCATATACATATTTGTCCGAACATAGGAACTAACAGAGCATAAATTATAATATCCCCAACATGGAATAGCACAACAAAGAAAAAGTGATAACTAGAGAGGTTATAAACACCAAGTAAAAATAAGAATTTGGTTAATATATACCACATGCTTCCAAAATTTTCCTAGGGGGACTAGCTAGAACTAACATGGCCAAGTCTTAACAGGGGAATACATAATAGCAAAATATAGAGTAAATATAAACACAAATAGAAAGAAATAATATCCTTATAGGATGATACTATCATACACTAACACCGAAACATGGCAAATAGTAAAGCTAAACAACTATATTTTGGCCGAAATATACCATTAAACTGAAAACTGGACTTCTAGGACAAACGAATAGCCATGAATACTGACACGCTAGTTTGAGATGCCAAAACCAAACAAATATAACAAGAAAGGGAGAGCTGCCGCAACTTGATCTCAAACAGTACGTAATATATCATCCAATTTCCATATTAGACAGTTTGAGAGATCATCTTTTATTTGAAGAAGAAATAGCTCATACCATCAACATTAGCAAAATGAGTGTCCATTTTGACGTCTTAAGACATCGAAAACGAAGAAATATAGATTTGAATAGAAGAATCCGACTACACTGACATAGCTTAAAGAAAGACACATCATATTAAATCATCCGGAACTCAACAACAAACAATAGCAAACAAAACTAAAGCGCAACTATGGACATCAGGCTGGAACGAGAAAGATAAGGAAAATATTAAAAGGAGAAAAGGTTACACGAGGTTGAGCACTGATTATTTTTTTCAATAGGTTCATAACAAATAGACATAAACTAAGACAAATATGATATTTCGAACACGACCATGACTTATTTAGACGACAAGGAAGATAAAAATCAGCAACCAACGAAACAATCTCCCAACATCAATACGCCCGTATTCAGGTCATGTTCAGGACAAAAACAAAATAAGAGAAGCTAGGATGTCGCTTTAAAACCAACAAATAAACTGAAGTGCACCCGGAACACCAACATTTGGAAAGCTCATACAGTTAAAAAGAAATCAGTCACCGACACATTAAGAACAGAGAATGCTTGAATCAACAAGTGTATTACCTTTTAGAGTGCAGGGAACTAGGACAATGACGAGTAAGGAAGCGACGGTAAATCCCACCACGCAATCACGAACGGAACAACAAACGAAAGGCCCTAGTTTACCCTCCTTTTTTTTTTCGAATGTATTTTGTGGCTAATTGCTTGAACTACTCTCTCTGCCTTGACTCCAAATTTTTTGCCACTTAAAAAATCTCCTTTTTCCAGTGAACAAAAGCAAATATATATAAAAGGAAATCATTAGGGTTTCGAGTTTGGAGGGAAAAGGCTCAAAATCCCATAGTAACAAGGACCAATTTGAAATTCAAAACCCCCCAAAAAACTTTCACGATTTGGGTGAAGCACCCTTTTCTTGCGGTTTCAACCCATTCCGGAAGAGGAAAGTGGGGAAAATCACGTGCCTGCTACTGCTGCGACATTAATTAATCGAAAGGGACGTTGGAGAGGAGACAAAATTGCAACGTACTGCTCGCTTCCTCACGCCGTGTATCTACCGTGTTCTCTGCTGCTTGGGATCAAATATTCTGTGTGGATACCGCCTGGTCAATGTGAAATTGATGACGCCATCCGCTAGCTGCTTCTGGCGTGTCTTGGCCGTGAAGACGCCGTGAATTTGATTCCGTATTGTTGATGTTGGAAGCTGCTGGAATGGGTTATTTGAAATTAAGGAATTGGATTGGGTTTCTGTATGTATTGTTGTTGTTATAGTAATGAGTTTAGGATTGGGTCAGTTTGGTATTATGAAGTTGGGCTGCTGGTTGTTTTGATATAGGGCCCAAATTCTTGGTCTCAAAATGAGTTGAAGAAATTGATTCGGTTTAAATTGGGGATTTGGCCAATGGATTAAGGTTATAGCCAATTAAAATTCACAATATAGTTTGCATTGAATTTAATTTGCAAATCCGGTTAAAATCTAAGATGAATTTAAGTAAGATTAATTAAGGAGCTTCTTAAACTTAACGAAATGAAATAATTAACTTAATTATAAACCGAATGATTTAAACATATAAACTATTATATAACTAAACTAATTAATCAAATATTTAATTAAAACAAAATCTTTTTTTGGAATGATTTCTAAATATTTATAAAATATCCTAATTATATAAAATATATACACGTATTATTCAAATATTCCAAAAAAGTGACAAAATTACATAAAACTAACTTGAAAATAATTTAAATTTTATAAAGTCAATTATTTCAAATAGTTTGGAATTTTAAGAAGCTCGATGATTAATTTATATTGTGGAGGGTTAAAATTGGGTGTCAACAACTGTCCCTCATTTTACTTGGATAAGAGATTCAAGGAAAATGAAATTGACCAATCCAATTTTGGCTGACCACATCTTCATCCTTTCAGGAGAGGGATTTGGTACGGACTTTAGGAATTATGGCCGAACCCCAAAAGTGGGTTTCCTATATATCTCATGCTTTATCAGAATTCAGGCCACTTGTAGTTCGATACGCTTGATTTGACGCACGATTTGAAAGAATTCAAAAGTTATTCCGATATTGAATTATGAAGAGACCGAAATGCTCAGGAAGAAGATTTAAGAGCAAATGTTGGAATACAGCCGAGTTTCAACATCGATTCTGCCTAAATATCCCTCAACTTAGGGAATCAGGCTGCTTGTAGTTCGACTCTATCGGTTGAAAGGAAATCTATTATGCTAAGATATCCTTCGGTTCAAGACGAGTGACATAGCAAGTCGAGTATGAAAAAGAGGCTT
>NW_006239606.1:192114-194526 GCF_000226075.1 Solanum tuberosum | reverse complement strand
CACTAAGTTAAAGCGTTCTATATGACGGCAAAGTATAGGACAGTTCTGGTAGTGTGGACTAGACGTTGTATCATCACTTAGGCTTATAGTGGTGGCTGTCGGTTAGAGAAACTCCACAGTAGAAATTGCATGGTTCCTCGAGGGGTTCTGCTTAGTATGGATAGGGGTATGGGACTTCATTCATGCATTGCACAAGTAGACTTTGAGTGGGAGCATGGTATTTTTATAATATTATAAATATGATTTTTGACGTCATGTTTTAAATAGTTTTACAAGTTTTATATATTGCATGTGTCTTATTGCTTTATATTGAGTTCAGTTACTCATGAGTTGAATAGAGCCAAGGTAAGTTCTCTTTTGTATCCCTTTCAAGCTTAAGTTGTTGTTTAGCTGTCCAGCTCGCATACTCGTACATTCCATGTACTGATGCCAGTTGGCCTGCATCTTATTATGATGCAGACGCAGGTACCCAGGATCATTTATCCAACACGCCGTTGACTCCAGTTGAGCACTCCAGAGTCAGTGGTGAGCCTTCTTGCATTCCGGAGGACTCTGTTATTTCATTTTTTTCTAGTTTTGTTTTATTAGGATGTTGCGGGGTCTATCCCAACATCCATCTCAGTATTATAGAGGCTTCATAGACAGTCAGTCAGTTAGTATTGAGTCTCTCATCTATGTATATATATAAATATTCTATTTTGAGACTCGAGTTGCCTGTTGGCCAGATTTTATCAGTAGGGCTGCTTTATGACCTTTCATTGCATTGAGTTATTCTGTTGAGTTAGGTTTCCGCTGAGTTAAGAAAGCCAGGCCAAGGGTTTGCTTGGGGGCCAACAATGGTCTTCGAGTGTCGGCCACGTCCAGGGTGTAGGCTCAGGGCGTGACATTACGAGTAGAGTTCAAGAAAGTCTTTGAGTTCAATTGTGAATCCTTTGAGATCCACCATCGATTTGAGTTAAGTTTTTAGAAGTATGCGAATGAGAAGAGACGTATAACTGAGTTCCTTATTGATATTTTGACCCTTGAATCAAGTCGTTCATGCCCATAACTTTCGCATGAACTCCATCAGTTTAGTATCTTTGAAAGGAGTAGTATCTTCAAGTTCTAAGTCTTGAGTATCGAGTTCCTAACCCTTCTAAGATTAAAATCCTAATCATGGGACTATTACATATTACCCATGAAACCCATGAGTTGAGTTGTTCATGCCCATAAATCCTCATGAACATTATAAGTCGATCAATCTTGAGATGAGAAGTATCTTTGAGTCCTTGAGTTGAGTAGTTCATGCCCATAATTCCGCATGAACCTTATGAGTTGAGAATTCTTGAAATTAGTAGTATCATTGAAGTTCTTGAGTTCTAATTATTTGAGTTCTATCTATGGTTATTAAAAACCTTGCATTGAGTCGTTCAAGTCCATAATTCGGCGTGAACCATTTTTTTTAAGAAGTCGTTTACAAATGTTTAAACTTTGTTTCATGACTTAAGCTTTGAAGTTGAGTAAAAAGTAAGAGTAAAGTTCATTCTCTTCGAAGAAGTATATGGGAACTAAGTATTCCTAAGAAATTCGAAAATGTTTTCACATTTTGAGAAAGAAAAGGGAACATCGATTCCAAGAGAGCTTTTAAGCTAAGTTTTGAGTAATTATCTCAAACCAAAGAAAGAAGTTGTTTTAAAATATATGAGCTAAGTATATTTTTGGGAGTAGTATTGAGCACCGATATGGGGATGCGAGTTCATATTAACTCAAGTCTCCATAAACCATGTAGCCATCATGTGTATTAATGGGTAATACTTTTTATATGATCACATAAGTTAAGCTAGTGGATCCACTAAGTTAATCGTTCTATATGACGGCAAAGTATATGACAGTTCTGGCAGCGTGGGCAAAACGTTATATCACCACTTAGGCTCATAGTGGTGGTTGTCAGTTAGAGAAACTTCCACAACAATAATTGCATGGTTCCTAAAGGGGTTCTGCTTAGTATGAATGGGGGTATGGGACTTCATTCATGCATTGCACAAGTAGACTCTGAAAGGGAGCATGGTATGTTTGTATGAATTTATGATTATGAGTTGACATTATGTTTTAAACTGCTTTATAATGAAATGAGTTTAGTTAAGTATTCATGAGTTGAGTATTTCAAGTCGAGTATCATATCTTTAAATTTGAGTATCTAATCTTTGAGTCGAGTATCATATCTTTGAAGTCGAGTATCTAATCTCTGAGTTGAGTATCTTATCCTTGAGTACTTCTGAGTTGAGTAAGTTGAGTAGTTTTGAGTATCCTTGAGTATTCCTTGAGTTGAATAAGCTTGAGAAGAGGTAAGTATGTTTCCTTTTTATCAAGTTTCAAGCTTATGTTTATGCTTTAGAATTCCTCTTACATGCTCGTACATTTCACGTACTGAGC
>NW_006239606.1:182935-191930 GCF_000226075.1 Solanum tuberosum | reverse complement strand
TTCCATCTTTATCAGTTAGAGGCTTCATAGATAGTCAGTATAGTTGAGAAGTCTGTATTATTCATTTATTTTATTAAATGTTTTAAAGACTTAAGTGTCTATTTTATGGCGAGTTGAATATATTATTTTTATTCTAAGTTGTTTATTTGAGTTACAGTTTTGAAAAGTTGAGTTTATTGAATTTTATTCAGTTTTAAGTTTTTGCATGCTTAAGTTTGTCTTCCGCTTGTAGTCAGCCAGGATGAGTGTTCGCTTGGGGACCAACAATGGTTCTTGAGTGCTGGCCACGTCCAGGGTGTAGATTCGGATAGTGACATTTACCATTTCCTTTAATAGACTGAATTTTAAAAAATGATCCTAAAATTTGTATTGATTGGTGTATAGACTTTGACAACAATATTTTAATTCGAAAATCCTTCAAATTGGGTTACTTGGTGTGTAGACATTGACTTAAAGGTAAAAATTCAAAAAATTAATTATTTGTTAGGATAAGGATATTGTTTGGTGTATAGACCTTGACAACAACATTTAAAAAAAAATACCATTTTTTTATTTTGCTAGGATAAAAAATATCAAGCTCAATTAAAGTTACTAGTCAAAATCCATTTTTTTGATTGGTTAGAATAGGAGTGGTTTTGTTTTTTACACCTGATTGATTATTAACTTAACGATGATCAAACTTATATTCTAATAAAATTATAATGGATTTACATACACTGCAACAAAAATATTTTTTAGCGGCAAAATAGACACATTAATAAAGAGCGCTAAAGCCTTTATCGACATTAGTTAAGTTACGTTCCATTAGATTCAATGTCGCTAAAGTCTTTAAGGACATATACATATACAAAGAGTGCTAATTGCCGCTAAAACTACATATTTAGCGGCAATTTCTAATTAATTGCCCCTAAAGCTCATTTTTGATGTATTGATATTCCCAAGTCAATGCACGGGTCATTGCAAAGAGAAGTTCAAATAAAAGCTACAACAGAAACAACATGTCACTTGTAATACATTTTGTTTGACACCTTAGTAGACGAAAACATCACAATGCCAAGTCTCTAGAAGTAGTGATCCTCACCCAATTATTACACATTATTAGTATTACGTAACAAAGTATTATACAATACTACATAGCATAGTATAATGCATCGTGAAGATTAACTCTAATTTATCTGTATATATTCAAGTAGGAAATAAGTATTTAATCAATTTAAATTTTTAGAGAAAAAAAAGAAAGAAAAGTCTATAAGGGGTCATTTGGTAGAGTGTATAAGAATAATGTTGAATATGATGTATTAGTAATGCAAGCGTTAGTAATGCTTGCATTATTTCTTATACATTGTTTGGTTTGATGTATTGGAAATAGCAAGCCTTGTATAAAGACTATTAAAAAATATTTGTTTACAAAAATACCCCCACATTATTATTATTAATATTATTATAATTATTATTATTATAATTATAATTATTATTATTATAATTATTATTAATATTATATTAAGGTTAATTTCGAAAAGAAATATCTATAAATTTATAAAATTTTATGACTGTATGGAAGGATTAGATCCTTTTACCCAAACAAGGGGTCTGTCTAAATTCAAAACGTATTGTTAACGAGCCCATGTATCTAGCAGTTCTAACCGGGTATGAGGCGCCCTTTTAACTCATTTGCGAGCTAAGACCACGGCTGGCTAGACAAAGTCACTAAGACAGAGCCATTAACTTATTGTATTGAATTTGACTGTACCACCATTTTGGAACCAAGTCAAGAAATTATATAGATTTATGCATATTTAGATAAAGTCTAGATCTTTCATGATAGATATAAAATTGAAGTTAGTTATCCGGCATAGATATACGCCTTTAGCCGATCATTAGGCTTAAATAGGAGAAATAGTAGAGGTGTAAGAAAAAGAAATACCTTTAGGAACAAACAGGAATACTTTTATTCTCCCGCCAAAGTCCGGCAAACTTGCAATACAAAAACTCACAAAAGCTTTACAGAGAGAGAGAAAGTAGAGAGAAGAGTTGGTTTCTAAAACCTGCCTCTTTTACAAAATAAAATGCCTTTATTTATAGATAGAAAAAGGCATCTAGAAATAGAGTCCCTTATGTGGGACCTAAATAGTACATCCACTGTTGGTAGTGCTTATCTAAACAGTTCATTCACTGTTGGTGTTACTGCTGATAGTGCTCCATTATGTTTTGTCTCTTAGCTTTGCCAAAAGTTCTTCAGCCCTTTTCAGCGCATCTGCTGGTTCTACCTCTTCTTCAATTTGTTGGGCTTCGTGCATATCTTCACTAGCCTCACTACGCATTGAGGAATCTGATTTTGCATATTGATTTAAATTTGAAAGAAGAGACTTTTTTACCTCTTCTAGGTAATCCAAAATCATTCTATTTTGCTCTTCCTCATCATGATTAGAAATTCTTCGGGCTATATGTTTTACCGAAGTTGATTCATCAGTCATAATTCCTTTATTAGGAATTAATTTATATTCTTTAATAGTTGCTGCTATTTGATCCAGCAATTCTTGTCCATAAATTGACTTTGTTTGCGGATCCTTTTTCATTAACTTATCCAAGAAATTATTATAATAGGTCTGATATAAACAGGGGATTTGTTCTTCTGTGAAATCCACTTCTGGGACCCATTTATGGATCCATGGAACAGAGAATTCTATAAAGAAACATATCTGTTCGATCTGCTGTAAATAAGAAATATGTTCTTGCTGATATAATCTGTTGAGATCTGGGGAAATCTTTACCCATTCTTTGTATAACTTAAGAAATGGTTCGGGCAATATTTTTATCGTCGGCCCGTGGTATGACCACCAATTTAAAAACCAATTAGGTATAGGACTAGCAAATATCTTTGCGCATACCTTTATGAACCAAGTATGTTTATGTCTCTCATTGTTATAACAGAGGACTTTTTCGAATGCTTGGATATAATCCCAATATGTGAAACTTACCTTAACATTGTTAAGGTTGACCTGTCTTTCGGTCATTGAGGAAATACCCCAATCTTCAATGTGAATGATTTGTTTAATGATCATTTTGGAGAAGTTATAAACATTCTCGCTGGTATTGTATCCAGAGAAGTGTTGAAACTCAACACCTGTGCTTATTAATAAAGTTTCATAATACTTCCTAGTTTTGTATGACTCACCTGGGAAGTATAAACCATTGAGCAAGTACCTTTGGAATATCTTCCAAGGTTCTTCTCTCCTTTGAATATCAGAATTTTCTAAGAGAAATATCATTTCTCTTTTTTCTACCTTTTCATAGGTCTTCATATCATCAATAGTATCATCTTTGGCTATCGAAGCGAAAGTATTACTTTGCTTTTCTTTTATATACTCTTGTAATTTAGCATATAAAGGGTCGCTTTCTGGAATATCTTCCAGGTGTATTGACGACGAAGTTTTCTCTTGCGTTTTTGAATTTAGTTTAACTAAACTCATTCCTCCTCTTTGTATAATAGGAGTGCTGGATGATGAAGAAGATCCGTATGACGATCTTGTCAAGACTGAGGACGATCTTCCTCTACCTCTGCCTCTACCCTTAGTCACCCAAGGGGGTTCCATTCTGCAAATGAAACAATGAGTTTTAAATCCAATATGTGTCATAATAGGTGTTTGATTCTTCTATTAGATGGGATTGGAATATGTCTATCAGCATTCTGTCTATAATTTTCCAACAGATGAGTTCTTTCGTATCTCTATCAAGAGGAAGAACCTTTAATATAGTAATCAATCTTTTTTCAGTAAAAAACATAGAGATGGGAATATCATTATCTCTTTCTGAAAAACTACTATAGTCACTCATTTTGAATGTATTCTCTAGATAAGAAGTCTGGGAGGGAGTTATCACTTCCTTTCTTATATAGAATTTCAAAATCAAAAGGGGCTAATTGGGCTTGCCACCTTGCAAACATAAGTTTAGAAGCATCGTGTTTAAAGTCTTTGTCAAACATATACTTGACTGACTGAGCTATTCGGTTTTTATTAAAAACTTCTGATTGTATAGATCATCCTGAAATTTTAAAACACATTTAACGATAGTTAACATTTCGTGAGCTACCGTGGCATACTTTCGTTGATCATCGCTCCATTTTCCTGAATGAAATCGAATAAGATATTCATTTTTATCATGCGGGTTAATTTGTTTTAGAATTCCTCCATAACCCATGTTGGACGCATCTGTCTCTACTATTTTAGGCCACGCAGGATTGGCGAGAGTTAAACAAGGTAAAGACTTAACTCTTTCCTTGATAGTTTTAACTAGATTTGTAAGACTATCCGTCCAAGGTTTTTTATGCTCCTTTTTCAGCCTTTCGTATAACAGAGCTAGGTCGCGAGACAGGTTTTTGCAAAAAGGGGAAATGTAATTTAAACTTCCCAAAAATCGTTGTAGCTGAGTTCTATCAGTAATTATATTTGGAAATTTTGATGCGAATTCAATAGATCACTGAATAGGAGTAATCTTTCCCTGGCAAATGAGATGTCCCAAAAATCTGACATCAGTTTGGAAAAGACTCATCTTAGGTTTAGATATTACCAAACCATTTTGAATAACTATTTTCTTGAAAATGTCTAAATGTTTGATATGCATTTCAAGAGTTTTTGAATAAACTAGAATATCATCAATATATACTATAATGAAATCCAGATAAGGATTGAAAATATCATTCATAATCTTTTGAAACTCAGAGGGTGCATTTTTCAAACCAAATGGCATAACATTCCATTCGTATTGTCCAAAGGGAACATTAAAAGCAGTTTTATAAGAATGTTCTTTAAATATTTGAATCTGCCAATATCCTGATTTTAAATCAAATTTTGAAAATATCTTGGCGTCATATAATCTTGACAAAAGATCTCTTTTATTTGGAATAGGGTACCTGATCCATTTTAAATATTTGTTCAAAGGTTTATAATTTATGACTAACCTGGGAACACCGCGTTCTTTCTCTGCTGCATTATTAACATAAAAAGCAGTACAAGACCAAGGTGATTTGGAAGGTTTTATCAAACCCTTTTGTAACAGATTATCAATCTCCTTTTTGCAAAATTCAACTAGTTCAGAATTCATTTGGCAAGGGCGGGATTTCGTAGGAATATTTTCCTCAGAGAAATCATCTTCATATGGAAGAGTCACTATGTGCTTTTTTCGATTCCATAAAGCACTAGGATGATCAGCACAAATATCAATGTCTATCTGTTCAGAGATTATCTTAATCTTCTCCTGTACTTTAGTGGTTTTTAAAGTATCAAAAATATTCATACTAAAGATTTCAAGCTGTAAATAATTAATATGCTTTTGTTTCATTTCAATCAAAGCATTAATATCACGAGAAACAGGTTCGGTGATGAAAGTATAGCTAATATCAAGATCTTTATAAGTAGCTGAAAACCCTTTAGCATTTATATTGGTAAAAGGATAAATAGCATTTATAAAAGGAGTTCCTAAAATAATAGGAGGGTATAACTGATTTTTTACCAAGAAAAAGAAGTGAGGAATGCAAACTTTATTTTGGCAAATACGAGTATTAGATAGTTTATGCTTTATATCTAGAGCATGTCCGGAAGCGGATTTAACCTTATGAGTGGTTTTCTCAAAATATTTAGTAGGAACTAGTCCTTCTTGAATGCAACTTACATCAGCTCCACTGTCAATCATGGCAATATTAGATATAGAAAAAGAATTATCAATTAAAATAGTACATTTAACATACCATTTATAAGCTGTAACAACTTGCATCATTCCCAAAAACATATTTTGTTTAGGGTCATTAGTTGATTTAGCAAGGGTATTATCATCAATTTCGTTATCAACCTTATTCTTTCCTTTGCTATTAGCAGACTCAATTTGAGTAAGACGATGATCACAAATAATATGATTTTGTTTAAGAAATTTAATTTCTTCTTTCAAATGCTCAATTTCTCCTTTTAAATCATCAAAAGAGGAATCACGAACTACTGTAGTCTGTTTAGATGAAAGTCTATTATGAACTTCAGACAGAATATGGAGCAGAATAAACAAAGTCATCTTTACCCTTTTTATCATCAGGGCTACTATGAGCTGAAGAGCTAGTTTTACTAGCTGCTAATTGAATAATCTTTTCTCGAAGAATGTTATCAGTAACCTCTTTAAGAAGTTCTATAACATTGTCTGATGTTATGGTGAATAAGTTCATATCCTCGAACTGAGATTGTAGCTTGTAGAACTAGCCATGTTCACAATTACAAACATCACCATGACATTTGCAAGTATCATTTGAGTCTTGTTGTTCTTTAGAAGACTCGGGTTTTCATCTTCTGTTGAATAGCTTGCTTCAGAATCTTCGTAATCTGACTCGGAACCTGAAGTATAAAGAAAACTATAAACCTTTTCTTGAATATCTTCATCAAGTTCTAGAGCTTTGAGCTTTTCTAACTTACAATTTGGAGCTATATGTCCAAACTTTCCACATTTGTAGCATTTGATCTTATCAAGATCTCTTTTTGACCTATTTTTCGTAAATCTACGGGACTTACGAGAAGATTTTCGTTCTTCTCTTTCTTCTCTAGATCTCCTTCTGAATCTTTTTCTTCTTCGATGAGATCTATGGTGTTCCGACTTAGAAGTCTCGTGTTTGGTACCTTTAGAAGTATCTGGTAAACCAAACTGTGTACAGGAAATCTCCTAATTGAGATCTCTCTCTTAGCTTATCCATTTTAAGCTGTCTAGAGAGTTTTAACTCATTGCATAAATTTATGCCTTCCTGAGTACAAGCTCTAATAAGCTTTCCGTAAGTATAATTACTATAGGGAATAATCCCTTGAGGGTCTCTCAGGGTTTTCTTAACTCTTTCTGCAAATAAGTGTGGTAGGCCATCTATGAATTTGGTTTTCCAAAATTCTAATCCATTTTCGGGGAGTTCCATTACCCGACTTAGATAAGTATCTTTATACCATCTAAATTCACCCAAATGTCTACATCTTAGACCATTAAGAAGGGATCTGACGGTTTCATACTGGTTGGTAAATCTACCACTAAAATGTTCTAGGATGGTCAAAACCAGAGTATAAACAACATCTTCTCTGTTTGTGACTAAGGCAAATCCTAGGTTATCAACTCCTTCAGAGTTAGCTCTAGCATTTATAACCGCTGCTTTAGCCTCTATAGGCATATAGTTGTCCCACCAGCCTCTTAGTTGACCAGTAAAACCTGCAATAATCATTTTGCAAATAGTCCTATCTGTGTTATTAACACTTTTGCAAATAGTGGCATACATAAGCATCCTATGGACCAAGATTGTTAACTGCCTATCTGTTAACCCATCTAGATTCCATTCATAAATCTCACTTCCACTGTAAGAAGTGTTAGTTTGATTCCAATCTCTTTCTTCTATAAGAACATCTTGTGGGGTAGGTCTATGATAGTAGTAGGTCTGCATACTAGGCTCTCTAGCATAACTACTATTCTTTTTAGGATACCTACGAAGCTTATTAACTTCCATTTCCACTTGTTTCTTAAAATCGAAAGTGGCTTCCATTTCATCTGCAAAATCTTCTGCAATACTGATAGGTTTTGCACTTGCACCGAATTCTGAAAACTTCTTATCAAGAAGGCTCTCCAGATCATGAAGAGGTCTAAGAATGAAATCCTGTATCTCAGGAGGCCTTTGAATAGGTACGTCAGGTTGCTTTGACGTAGATGCCTTTTCAGGTGTAGACTTCTCAGCTTTCAGTTTATCATCAATTTGGGTTATCAAAGAAATAAGTTTATCTAACTTATTATCAAGAGAACAAATATGCTCACCAATAACTTTAACATAAAGACCCAAATAATTATTTTGAGAAATAATTCGATTAATCTCATTGATACTTACTGCGGCAACTTCATTTTCAATAAAGTTTTGAAAAGCAGTAAAAGTTATACCTGTATTATTCAGTAAAATAAACGGGGCTTGAGGAGGATAAATGGATTTAATAATGTTACCTGTCTCATCTTTATAAGATCGTTCAAGAACATTGATGAATAACGGTAAGTACGTGGTTATAAACCAAGGTACAAAAACATAATATGATTATGCAAAGCACAATTTTCATAAAATTCTTGAGAAATATTATTTAAATCTCCTTCACTATAAGTGTCAAAGAACCAAGTTTTAAACCTGCTCCATTTTTTAGCTGAAAATTCATTTTGAATATATTTTCTTGCCAGTGAACCTGGACTAAAATCAATTTGGTGTTCAGTCATCATTAACTATCGTTAGGGTTAAATTCCATTTCAGACATGGAAGGGATATCTTTATCAGAAATATCAGAAGATTTATCATTAGTTTGAACAATATTCAAACGAGGATCAATTTTTATTTTTGATTTTTCTGAAGATATATCATTTGATAAAGTATGTAAAGAAGCAGCGCGATTTCTGGCTGGACCATGATAAAGAGTTTCAACAGGAGAAATATGTTGAATAGCCAGACGTCTATCGGAAGCAAAAGAGTGTCTATTATAAGGGACACTTTTATCATCAAACTGTACACAAATTTTTCCATCGGAATTTTGACTAATATGAGAATATTCGGAATTAGTGGCGGCATCGGCCAAATGCTCTTGGGGTATAATAGAATCAAGAACCCAAGTAGTTGGAAAGTTAATCTCTTCCCATTTTATCGGTCTTCTAGTAGTGACCTTAGATCTGGCGAAATTAGTTTCTACTAAAATAGTCTGATCAGATGTATCATATAATTTACATCTAGGATTTAAAGTAGCAAGTAATTTAAAATAAATTCTATAAGACAAGCAAATTAGTTCAGAACCAACTGCATAATTATAACCATGCGTTTTAACGTTTAAAGTTAAAGCATCTAATATATTAGAATCAGTCAAAGATAACTGCAAATTGGGCTGAGCATTAAAATAGACTGGACCATAGGCAACCGTAGATTCTATCGAACCCATCAAAGATTGTCTAAAATTTAAATTTCTAGCATCTC
>NW_006239606.1:166311-182430 GCF_000226075.1 Solanum tuberosum | reverse complement strand
ATTATTATTATATTTATTATAGTTATTATTATTATTGTAATTAATATTATTATTATTATTATAATTATTATTATATTTATTATAGTTATTATTATTATTATATTTATTATAGTTATTATTATTATAATTATTATTATTATTATTATTATTATTATTATTATTGTAATTAATATTATTATTATTATTATAATTATTATTATATTTATTATAGTTATTATTATTATTATATTTATTATAGTTATTATTATTATAATTATTATTATTATTATTATAATTATTATTATTATTGTAATTAATATTATTATTATTATTATAATTATTATTATATTTATTATAGTTATTATTATTATTATATTTATTATAGTTATTATTATTATAATTATTATTATTATTATTATAATTATTATTACTAGTAATACACAATGATAATGCATGCGTTATTTTTCCTAATGCACTCTACCAAACGACCCCTAAGAGTATAAGGTGATGTATGGGCCTTGATAAGAAAACTTAAGTAAATAATTGGGATAAGGCACAATTACCCCCTAGACTATGATCAAAATTCTAGAGACACATCTTAACTAAAGTAAGGTCATATTACCTCCATGAACTCATTTTTTTAGTAATTTCATATACCTTTTGGCTTACGTGACACACTCTATGACTCCACATAGTTGAGGCGTGTGGGAGATGTTTGGATGACATGTAAGCCAAAAAGATATACAAAATTACAAAAAGAAAATGGATGGGGGGGGAGGGTAATAGGACCTTAGTTTAGTTAAGGTGTGTCTCTGAGATTTCAGGTCATAGTCTAGGGGAGTACTTGTGCTTTATCCCTAAAAAATTCAAAAAAATGTTTTTTAGTTTGGATAAGTGTTTTGTTTTGTTTTTCACTCGATGTTTGACGCCCGCATTGGACCCCCTACATATCTGAATTGGACACTACAGGGTCCATTCTGGGGGTGACGTTTCCAATAGAAAAATTTCCATACTCAGGCTAAGATAAGAGTGCTAAGTGATGTATAGACCTTGACTTAAAGATAAAAAGAACTCCAGTCAAATATTGTAAATCACCAATTGATGTGATAGATTGAATGTAATTTTGATGAGGTATATTGTGAATCACAAATTAAGCAAAGAAAAATTCTACACTTGTTGTTTTGGAGTAATCATTTCTAAGAAGCTCATCTAGTCACTTTCAATCAAATTTTGAGTTGTCAATTATGTATTCACATTCTCTAGTGAAATTCTATTGAATAATCTTTTTTAGATTATTATAAAAATAGTAAAAGCCGGATCATTTAGAAAGTGTCTTTGTATGACCCCTAGGTCACTTCGGACACTACTAACATGATATGTTTTATGCATAGGATAATCTCTTCTCTTTTTTAGAGGAGAAAGAAGAAAAGGTCATAAGAGTGATAATTGGTGTATAGACTTTGACAAAAAAAAATCTATAATCATCCAATGTGCATGAAGACTATTTAGTATAACAATATTCAACTAAGAAATAATTATTTTATTAATTTGAGTTTTTAGAGGAAAACAAAGAGTATATAAAAGTATCAGAGCTTGTTTAACATTTTTACTAAAAATTGCTAATTTCTGGAAGCATTTTTTTTAAAATAACTTTTCAGAAAAAAGCATTTGAAAAAATAAATAAATTGTGTTTAGCTAATTTATTTGAAAAGTGTTTTAAAATTGCTTTCTCAGCACAATCAAAAATCACTTTACATTTTTCTCCCACATTTTATCTCCTCCCAAAAATACACATGTAAGAAATTCACCCGTGTTTGTTGAAAAATTTAATTTTTAATAAAGAATGATAACTTGTTTCAACAAATATATCATGCTCAATTCAAATATTTATTAAAATACTAATGATATTATGTAGAAATATTTAATCAATTTAAATATTTAGATTAAAAAAAAATGTATAAGAGTATAAGGTGATGTATGAACCTTGACAAGAAAATTTAAGTTAAAGATTCAAAAAAAATATTATTTTAGTTAGGATAAGAGTTTTGCTTTGTTTTTCACTCGGTGTTCGATGCTCGCATTGGACCCCTTACTAATCTGAATTGGACACTACAAGGTCCATTCTGGAGGCGACGTTCCCAACAAGATTTTCTCCATACCTAGGGATAAGATAAGAGTGCTAATTAGTGTATAGACCTTGACTTAAAAATAAAAAAAAAAAAGAAATTCAATCAAAAATCACTTTAAATTTTGGGGGTACTGATTCATTATGTCCTGATAAACAAAAATGGTGAATCACCAATCAATGTGATAGATTGAATGTAATTTTGATGAGGTACATTATGAACCACAAATTAAGCAAAGAAAAATCTACAACTATTTTTTTTGGAGTAATCATTTCTAAGAAGCTCATCTAGTCACTTTCAATCAAATTTGAGTTGCCAATAACGTATTCACATTTTCTGGTGAAATTCTATTGTAAATTTTTTTTTAGACTATTATGGAAATAGTAAAAGCCGGATATCATTTAGAAAGTGTTTCTATATGACCCATAGGTCACTTCAGACACTCCTAACATGAGATGTTTTATGCACCGAACAACCTCTTCTTCTTCGAAAGTCTATAAGAGTGATAATTGGTATATAAACTTTGACAAAAAAAAAATATAATCTTCCAATGTGCATGAAGACTATTTAATATAACAATAGTCAACTAAAAAATAATTATTTTATCAATTTGAATTCTTAGAGAAAAAAAAGAGCCTATACGAGTATCAGAGCCTATTTAGCATTGCTACTAAAACTTTCTAATTTTTGGAAGCATTTTTTTAAATATAACTTTTCAGAATAGAATTTTGAGAAAAACAATGTGTGTTTGACTAACTTATTTTAAAAGTATTTTGGTTGCTTTCTCTGCACAATCAAGAATCACTTTACATTTTTCTCCCACATTTTTTCTCCTCCTAAAAATACACATGTAAGGAATTCACCCGTGTTTGTTGAAAAATTCAATTTTTAATAAAAGAATAGTTTGTTTCAACAATAGCTCAGATTGATGCTATTAATAATTTTTATCAAAAGAATACATCAAAATTATCAATAGCTCAAATTCTCAAGTTAATGCATATAAATATTCAAATAAAAGCAACAACATTAATTAGTTCCGTCACTTGTAATAACACATGCATCAAGTCCTCTAATAACTCGTCTATTTTATTGTTACATTATTATAGATAAAGATGTCACAAAAAAGTCGTTGTGGCTATCTAAATAGCCCTACACACAACTTTTCTTTATATTACGTCCCACTAAAAGTTGCGCAAAAATATAAACATCATTTTATAAAGATAGCAAAAGAAAAAGATAATAAAAAGAAAGGGAAAAGTAAATTAGTAAAACAATGCCGTGAGAACATTATTGTTCATGAACAACTTTTAAAAAGGTATCTTGAATTTAAATTTTCATGTAAAATGTGTGTTAAATTAAAATTAAAGAGTAAATAATTGAAATATGCAATTCTTTCACGGTATAAAATATGCATGTCTTTTGACATTTCAAATGTTGCATTAATAGCGAATAATTATTTTATTTGTTGCAAAGATTCATCAAATAAGTATTTAAATGTAAATAGTATGTTGCTGAAATATCAAACACAAGAAAATACTCAAATTGAATATTTAATATTCTTGTGTAATTGAAGTAATTGAAAACATTACTTTGTTACGTTGAATTTTATTATCAAAATAATATGAAGAAAATAAATAAAGTAACATATGATGATAAATCAAAAATGATTTTTAAGCAAGTGAGAAAAGGTCAAATCAATTCAATTGACGGTGTACAATTATAAACTATATTGGTGACGAAATAAATGAAGATACTACTGAAGAAATTTTTATTTTTTTTCACACAAAATTCAACTTTCACCACTTGAAAGTGAAGGATATTCTTTCATATCTATAATTTGAAAGCAATTTCGTTTTTGTTTATGCTTTTTAGTGAAAACAAATATCCGTTAAAATAGTCACTATATTCATCAATTTGGACTTGCAATACTTTGCAATGATAATAATTATCGATCGAAATATCTACTTTTGACCCTTGTTGGGCTAATCCTTACAAATAGTATAACTTACATAAATCCCATAGTGTAAAACCTAAATTACCTTCTTTCCGTATTATTTTTCTAATTACACAAATCTCATGTTTTTTAGGCATTTCGGATACATAATTAAGGATCCGGATACATTATCGTTGGTACATTATAAATCAAATTAAGATCCCATAAATTGCGTTATTCCATTCCAAATTATTATCAAGAATTCAGCCATATAGTGTAACTAACCAAAAAATTCAAAAATTAATTTTCTTCTTCTTGTTCACCGTTCTCTCTGTTTCATAAAAACTTTTGTCAAAATTTTGGATAAGCGAGGTGAGTTATGAAGGATACAAAAGTGAGAGAATTGTTGTTGGACAAACGACTTCTTTTGTGAATCTTCAAGTTCATCGAATATCCTTTCGATTTTGATTCAAGATTGTCAAAAAATTTGAGATTTAAAATTTTTCTCCCAATTCATTGAAGATCCTTTCAATTTTGATTCAAAATTGTTGAAAATTTTGAGTTTCAAAATTATTGAAAATTTTGAGTTTCAAAATTATTCTCCTAGTTCATTGAAGATCCTTTCAATTTTTATTCAAAATTATCAAAAAGTTTGAGAAGATACATCATGAAGATCCATTTAATTTAAATTAATAAGTGTTGTATTTCTACTAGATACATTAAATAAGAAAGTGTTGCCCATAAGATTTTAGGTTTGAGATTGATACATTATTGTTTGGTAATTGTTATGTATCAGATACATTTAGTATAAATTCAAATTTACGTATCATAACTAAAGAATTAATACATGATACATTATTATTTATATATCTTAGTTTGTTTGAGAAATACTATAATTTAAAATTAAAAAATACATTATACATGTAATTGTTTCAAATTAACTTCTTTTTTTTGTGTGTGTGATACATAACACAATGTTTATGTATCAAGTACATTTATATTGAACATGATAAACACTAATAGAAGATTCAACAACATTAGAGTTATGTATCAAGACCTTAAATATGAACATGATACATTGCATAAAACAAAGGTTATTGGTTATTGTAGCAGTGATGTATCAGATCAATGATAATACTACAAAGACTAATTTAAGACTCAAAATAAATGAGATACATTAAAAATCTGTATCTTTGATAGTGATGGTCGTGCAATGACATATCCAACTTTCTTCTTCTTTTTTTGGACGTTTTTCAACAGTAGATCCATTAAAAGAAAATAAATATTTTTCAAGAAAAATTTTCAACGACGATATGATTAACTAAAATTGCAAAGGTTCAATAAGATTTCAATGGGGGCAGAGGGCGGAGGTAATTTTATTTTTATTTTTTAATGATGAAAAAATTAAAAAAAAATGGAAATTGAAGTGATGGAAAGAAATCTACCTCTTGAATAATTTGAAATCATTAATTGAAAATAGAAAAGATTTGAAATTCAAAAATAGATTAATTGATGTAATTATGGAGAGATTTGTGGCGTGAAAAAAGGAAGGAAAATCATAGGTATGTGATTTCAAATTAATGTATCCGAAAAAGGGGATGATGGGAGGAAAAGAAGGGATTTTTAATATTTTTTGAAATGGTAGGGAAAATAAGAAAATATGATAATAAATGACGTGTAACTAAGTAATTTTTCCTTACAAATATTGAGTTGTTTTTAGCCCAACAACCCAATAGTTAACATCATCTCTAAAGTTCCACACACCTCTACAAAATGAAAAAAGGAAACTTATAGAAATCCCACTAATTTAGGAGCTAATTACTTAGTTATACTCTAGTTTTCAATATTACTAATCTTACCAGATTTTGGTGTGTTCAAATACGTTCAAATACATGTATCACGACATACATGTGGTTAAAATTAGGTGTAATTTGTGACTGTATCCAAATGGATTCGTATATATTAGGAATACATACAAATCTCGTTCGTCTTCATGCCATCTCGCTCACCACTCTCCTATGTATATGATATCTCATATACATGACATGACAATCACACCAGATACATACAATACATGTATCTGGTGTGTATCTAGTGTGATTTGTATATATATGAGATACATGACAATCTTGCTCGCCTCCCTCCCCATCTCGCTCGCTTCTCTCCCTATTTAACTGTATCTTAGAATAAGAAACATATATATGTAGGTGTATCTTCCTCAATATATAGTAGGAAATTCTTAATTAGTGGTAAGATACATAATTATTTAAAAGTATATATGGTATGAATGTATGTTTAATAAGGTTATTTTCCCGATGAATGACCATGAATTTTTGTTTTGATGTAGTTTTAACATTTGTAATGAAAGTATCTAAATTTGTATACCATAGACAAAAATGTAAACAAAATTTGGTAGTCTCAAAGGAAGAGAAGTCACTTCTTTAATCATAGGTAACAAACACTTCATGAAACATCATAAACTATTCTATTTGCTTCTCCAGCAACATATTGGACCTGAAAATGCTTTATATAAAGATTCAAGGCTTCCGAAGCAACCTTCTTTAGACAAGAAGTAGCTTGTTGGGTGCATAAAGGAATACATCAATTTCTTTATAGATTTAAAATCAGGGTAACAAACATTTCATGAGAATAAAAGCTTGAATTTGAATTCCATCAACTAATTACACCTGAAATTCCTTGAGCATATGTTTAGTTGATAGATCATATAACAAGAAATGATCACAATGTTTCATCCATAAACCAAAACTTCATCACTTTTTAAAACATTTTATCAACTTTGTGAGGGAAAATTACGCAAACAAAGAAGAAGAAGATTTCTGAAAACTTCTAAAAAATAACTTATTACTAATTTTCACTTTATTTTCTCCTAATACTAATAGAAAACATATACTATTTTTTGAATACATTACCAAAAATAGAACTCCTAAATATGACTTAGTACTAATTTTCCTTTTTATCTTCCCCTAACACTAATAGAAAACGTATATTTTTTTATTTTTTTTAATAAATAAGTCATATATAAAAAAATGTGAAGGGTTTTAGACATAAATAAAAGGGGCGTACAACTTTTAGGGGCTAAGTGTGAAGATGAATCTATCAATTCCTCAAGATATAGTCATTGAAATATTGTCATGGCTTCCTGCTAAGTCTTTAATGCGTTTCAAGTGTGTTACCAAATTTTTTAATTCTCTTGTTTTTAACTCAAATTTTATGGATATACATAGATGTCGATCTCTGACCCGTCCCGGTGGAAAAAAGTTATTTTTGCACGGAAGTAAATTTTATTGCACCTCTGATCAGCAAAAGGAAGATGGAATAAACTCTGCCTCCATTCTTCAAATTGAGAGTTTTGGTGAACTCTCCTTTCATATCCATGTAGATCCTCGTTTGAATTGTGTTAACAATTTATTTTTACTTTGGCAACCATTATCTGTGCAACCTGCTACAATCTTAAACCCTAGTACAACAGAAGTGAAATTGCTTCCAAGCCTAATCGAAGGTTTTTCTTGGTGTCACTATTCATTAGGTTTTGAGCCCGAAGAAAAGAAGTATAAAGTTCTTTCGACAGCAAAATATGATCAAGAAGGTTACATAAAAAACAGGGTTTTCACTTTAGGCATAGATGAGACATGGAGAGAGACTAAACACAATCCCTCCACTATTCATTGCAAGCCCGGGATTTGCATCAATGGAGTTATCTATAGGTTTGTTTTCCACAGAGGAGTTCTTGCTATAGCTGAATTTGATGTTAAAACTGAAAATTCCAAACTTATTGCATTGGGGGATGCCCTTCACGGGTGGTCTTTGATGTTTATAGAGCTGAAGGGTAAACTAGCTGTCATTGATTATAAAACACGTTCACATGAATATATCCACTTGCTTGTTTTAGAAAAAACTCGAAACGTAGAAGAATGGAAGAGTCATATCATTCAGTTGCCTTCAACATGGAATACTTTAACATGGAAGGACATGCAACAAGGAGTCATACCCGATGACATATCATCATGCGCGTCTTGTGATGATGAGATTTTATTCATCTCGAATTTAAAGTCAGGTACTTTATGTTTCTGTTATGATGTCACGAGACATAGTTGGAGAAAATTAGAAATTAAGGGGCTTCCTAAGAACCACGACATCAAAGGCATTTTTAGTTATGTAGAAAGACTTGTTATGTAGAAATTAAGTCTCTTTCCATTTGAGATTTTTTGCAATTCATATGTTTGTTTGTTTTTTACATCTGGATATCAAGCCTAGAAGATTTTGGTGTATATGTCGATATATATTTAATTATAGATTATGATTATGTTGTTCTGTTCTATTAATGTCAAATATCTATACATCCATACGAATTACTGCTAAAATTTAGCTTGTTCTGTTTTATTGCATCTGGATATCAAGCCTATTTTAGTGTAAAATTAGCATCTCAATTAAAGTATATGCCGATATATATATTTAGTTACAGAGGATGATTTTATTGTTCTGTTTTATTAATGTCAAATACCTCTGTACAGCATACACATATGAGGACAGTGTGGCTAACTCCAAATTATTACTTTCTTTATATTAAAACACATCTTGATGTTGAGTTGGCCCACACGCTCCTGTTGTCGATTGTGAACAAGTATATGGCCTGAAAATTTTGACCGCGATAAATTTCTCTTAGGAGTAGCTCTATAACTGAAATAACACAAATAGAATCTAGTTCTGGCAATCTAGTAGAGATAGTTGTATGGACTCGTTAATTTTTAAAAAAATCTGAGCAGGCTATTCTCATGGCTTCCTGTCGAGTCATTAATGCATTTCGGAATCAGATTTTAATTCTCTTGTTTCCGAATCAGATTTTAGTGATATTCATAAACTCATCTCCCCTTTTAAACAGCTGAGCTAAGGAAGATGGAAAAATCTCTATCTCCCTTTTTCAAAACTGAGAAATTTGATGGACTCATACTGTTATTCAGATTCTTCATTGGATCGCGTTAATGGTTTATTTTTGCGTTTGGGAACCCTTATCTGCTATAGCTGCATTTGATGTTAAGTCTGAAATTTTTGAAACTAATGCATTGTGGAATTCAAATGATCAGTGGATGTATGTTGCAAGCAGATAGATGGTCTTAATTTTCCTCCATGGTGTGGTTAATTATTATTTTATGATGTGTTTATATATACTAGTATTTGGGCACGCACGTTGCGCGTATATCCCTTACCACAGTGAACATAAGTATTTTTCAAAATTGAATCAATATGATAAATATATTCAAAAATCAATGACATCCAATATCTAAAATGTCCAACTTTGAAGATTCTTAATTAGTACTAAATTGATTTTAATTTGAATTTATGAGTTAAAATTTGATATGAATTTGTCAAATTTTAGTAGTTTTTATATAGATATTATGTTTTGATCAAAAAACAATTAAGTTAATTAAATTCATAGATTACATGCTTAATATGCTCATATCATCAATTAACCGTTGTCCTACCTCCAAAATCAATATTACATTTCTATACGAACTTTATTTGATGTGACTCAACGCAATTATAATATTTTTTTTAGTTAGAAAAGGAATTCAACATTTCATTTATATTTTATCGAACTATATTGTTAAAATTGTACTTGAGAAACAAAAAGACATGTATTGTTTTATGTTGTCAAAAAAAAAGACATGATAAAAAATAATATTACGACATATGAGTGATAAGTAATATAAATTCTGAAGGAGAATGGGAGGGATAAACTATGGTTCAAAACTAAATAATCAACTAAAATTAAAGCAAAGAAAGTTAACATAATTTCGTGAGAAAAATAACCAAAATATGATATTGTATTCATTCCTTTCTTTCTTTAACATGGGTTGTTATCCTCCCTTCTTTCCTTTTGGATGAAAGCTCTATTAAAAAAATTAAATTCAGACAAAGAAAGTGAAGCCAAATAGGCAATGGCCAGTGAATATATATCAAATCACTCAACATGCCATAGCTCATAAATACATTTTTTACTTTTATTAGGTTATGATGGTTAATATCAAAATTCAATACTTAATTAGTTTTACACACAAATAAATCACATGAATCTGCATATGAAAAATCGATAAATTTGATAAGTAAGAAGTAAGAAACAAAATAAAAAATAACTTAAAAGAACACGCACAATGGATCATCGGAAAGGACAGTGTTCCTAGGCTCTCTATCAAACTCATAAAACAAAATGTAAAGAACAAGAAGATATACAAATGTGAAATGAAAAGACAAGGATCATAGTGGAGAATGTAAAGAGACAACAGTTTCTTTAGAAGAATATTAATGAATAATTGTCTTTTTAATGTATCTATTTTATGTAAAAATATATATTTTAAGTACAATATAATATGTGATATGATTACTATTTAATATTTTGTTAATTAAATATTTTATTAACATTTTATTTAATATAGGGTAAAATGGTAATCCAACATTGTACTTTGATGCTTCCCACTTTTAATAATATATGATATGATATGGTAAAAAAAATATAAAGAAAAAAAAAAGCATGCTTTAATATATGTGTTTTGAAGCAGTGAATGATCAAATATAAAATCTTTAAAATATATCTCGTGAAAGTTATCACCATAAACAAAAAAAATTCAAAAAAACTCATTTGGTATATATATATATATATATATATATATATATGCTTTCTTTACTAAGATATATTATATATGGAAGAAGATAGTCAATTAATTAAATAATTAGACGGGCGCTCAATCTTTGCAATAATACTTTGTACCTCATCTTTGTGTGAAATATGTATTGGACATATATAACATTGAGTATGTATATCAAACACAGTTTCCTAACGTATGAAAATACGTGATGTTCACGTCTGAATGTCTAACTTATATTTTGTCCTTACCAAAAGAGTGAAGTTTCATGCAAAACAAAAATGCATTGATTATCCATTTTTGGCGTATTATTTTTGTCCTCTTTAGCCACCTCATCTCTACCTCCTCCGATCATCTCCCTCTAATCAGACCACCACGCCGTCACTGTCACTGCCACCACCACTTCCTTCTTCTTGAGACTCAATCATGCACCATCTGCCACCTGCTTACCTCCTTCTTCTTCCTCTTTAGATTTGACTATCATTACCTTCTTTACTACATTCGGTCATCACCGAAAGAGTGAAGTTTTATGTAGTGTGTGCTTTGGCCTAGGGCTTTCTTTCGTGGAGATCTACTCCTATCCATAGTAGATTGCTTCTTTTTTTTGGGTGTCTCCATGACTTCATCTTCTTCTTTTTTAAATTTCACTCTCTACATGTATTTTTCTAAAGAATTACTATTTTTTTAAAATACAATTACATTTTACTCATTAGATAACACTAGGGGTGTTCACGGGTCGGTTTGGATCAGTTATTGATCAAAACCAAAACCAAACCAATTTAATCGGTTTTAAAATTATCAAAACCAAACCAAACCAAATATAATATACATTTATCGGCTTGGTGGTTATCGGTTTCGGTTTGGTTTGATTCGGTTATTAACCATACACAAAAATAAAAGAAACAATTCATTCAAAATGTGAAAAAAGTGACAACAATCCATTCAAAACGAAAAATAGTTAGAATGACTTAAATTACTGAACTTTCGATCACTAAATTTACTATCAATAAAGCTTTAAAATTCACTATATTGACCTAGACAGAAGAGACAATAACATTTTCAGTCCCACAAAGAATTGTCATAGACACTCATATACGTGAAATCAATAAGATAAATGTTTCATCTTGGATATTTTTGCTTTCAATAAGTAAATTATAAATAAATTTTAATGAAAATATGTATAGGATCTATAAAATTGTTTATAAAAAAATCAACCAGTTTTATTTTAGATTAAAAAAACCGACCTACTCAACATTTTTAAAGTAGGTATATAAAAATTTATGAACTTTTTGACGGAAAATAATATGGTAAGACAATTTTAACCCCCAACTATGAAAAAAGAAAATCTGTGTGGAGGGTTTCTGAAAGCATTAATAACTTGGGCCGCAGCCTTCAGCAATCAACTATGGAGACGAAGATGAAGAAATTCGGAAGAAGAAAAGTCTCAATTCCTGATGAAATAATGTTTGAAATATTCTCATGGCTTCCTATTAAATCTTTAATGCGTTTCAAGTGTGCTTCCGAATTTTGTAATTCTCTAGTATCCGAATCACACTTTTCGGATATCCATAGATGTCATTCTATGACCCGTCCTGGAAGAAACTTCTTTCTCCATGAAAGGAAAGGTTTTTACTCGGTTGAGCAAGAGAAAGGTGGAAATATGTCTGCCTCTCTTTTTCAACCTGAGAGATTTATTGAATCTATAAATAAATCTAGTATGAATTGCGCTAATGGTTTATTTTGCGTTTGGCAACCATCAATTGTGCGATCTGCTGTAATTTTCAATCCCGGTACAAGAGAAGTTAGATCTCTTCCGCTCCCAAATAAAGGCACTTCTTGTGGAAACTATTTAATAGGTTTTGAGCCACAAGAGAACAACTACAAAGTGTTTTATTCGGAAAAGCCAAGTGGATACGGAGAACAATGGATTTTAACTTTAGGCATAGATGAATCGTGGAGACAGATCACTCAAAGCATTTTCCCTTCCCTTCTATATGATAAGCCTAGTGTTTGCACTAGCGGAGTTATCTATTAGTTTGATAATGCTCCCAATCCTGCTATTGCAGCATTTGATGTTAAATCTGAAAATTTTGAAATTATTACACTGTGGAATGAATCTACCTGGTTCTACTATTACCACCTGATAGAGGTGAAGGGAAAATTAGCAGTAGTGGATTGTCACATGGTATGCAACTCCTTCGACTTGTGGATTTTAGAGCATTCTCTAAAAAGAGAATGGAAGAGACGTGTCATTCAATTTCCTTCAAACTGGAATTACAAAGTGCCTCGACCTATATCATCGTGCATGTCTCGTGATGGAAAGATTGTACTCATCCACAACTTTAACTCAAGTGCTTTATGTTGGTGTTATGATCTCATTGCAACGAGAAACACAAGGAGATGGAGAAAAATAGAAATCAAGGGGCTTCCTGAGGAGAGCTGGATCTATGACATTTATAGTTATGTGGAGACCTTAGATAGTACTAGCATTTAGTATATGTTAAAAGTCTCATAGATGATACTATTTGATTGTGAGTTTTGGTTTATGGGATTTGTTAAATTTAAATAAATTCTTTATATTTTTAGCTTGTCTGTTTTTTTGTCAAATATCTATACATCAATACGAATTACTATTGAAATTTAGCTAACCTCACTGTCAACAACAACAACCAAGTGTATCGCAAAACCTGAGCTTCGGGTTTGGCATATATGCATGATACAATTGAACTGGTCTCCATTTGTTTGTTTGTTCACTAGTCACAAGTCAAATTATTTGCTTTAGTCCCAATATGGAACGATATACCGTATATGGCCTTATTATCCTGCACAACACGTGATGGTCAGGTCTTTAACCGTTACATTATGTCCAACAAAATTGATGAGTATGTACCTCTGCTGTAGCATTCCACACAATGTACGGGTAAAGATATTCAGAGTATAGTTTCCGCATTAAAAGTGAATTTTGGCCGAATGATGCAATGCATTGATAATAAAACATAACACAACAAGGCTATTTTTTCCATAACAAGAGATTTTTCTACACGGCTGAGCAAAGGAAGATGCAAAAGTCTCTATGTCCCTTTCCCAAACTGATAAATTTGATGGAAAAGTCTCTATCTCCGTTAATGGTTTATTTTGCATTTGGGAACCCTTATCTGCTGCAATTTTCATCCCTGTACAAAAGAAGTAAGATTTCTTCCCGACCTAGATAGTCCATCATTCCTTTGGTATGAACTGTTCTCAAATGTATCAAATTGTTTTCCTTTGGGGATGCATCCAACAAGATGATTGTGAGAGAGATGTAAGACTTCAAGTGATGTGCATGAGGGATGCAAGTTGTTAAATTTCTCCGTTGATTTTGTTGGATGAGAGATGAAGATTGTTCGTCAAATGAAGAGATTCCAAGTTGGAAAGATGGAAAACTCCGAGAAGTATCCCATATAACTGTGTGTTCCAAAAGTCTAGAGGAGTTAAATAAGAAGAGAAATTCAGAGGGATGGTGGAAGAGATGTCCACCAGAGTTAAGATTGAGCTCTCTTAATTGGGTCAAGTTCTTAAGGAGCAGTTAAATATTGTGAGGTCCAACTCTAAGCCCATATGGATCATAATTCTAGATACAAAGAACATGTAATTTAGAAAGATAAGATATTTCATAATGGATTTGACCTGAAAAATCTGAATATGATAGATCAGGATGAGTCCTGCTAGAAAATCCACCAAATTTAGGGGAATGTGCGATCCCGAGAAATTATTACAAGACAAATCAAGCCTTTTGAGATTGGAGAGGTTAAAAAGCCTACCATTGGAACGAAAGTTGCCATGAAATCTGCTGCAAGTGAGGTTAAGCTCAATCACTTGTTGCCATGTCGCCTCGTAACAATAAACTACATCCCATGAGCAACAAGTGATGCTCTTGCTCCATTATTAATATTACGTAACAAAGTATTATACAATACTACATTGCATAGTATAATGCATCGTGAAGATTAACTCTAATTTATCTGTATATATTCAAGTAGGAAATAAGTATTGAATCAATTTAAATTTTTAGAGATAAAAAAAGAAAGAAAAGTCTATAAGAGTATAAGGTGATGTATGGGCCTTGATAAGAAAACTTAAGTAAATAATGGGGATAAGGCACAATTACCCCCCAGACTATGACCAAAATTCTAGAGACACATCTTAACTGAACTAAGGTATATTACCTCCATGAACTCATTTTTTTAGTAATTTCATACACCTTTTGGCTTACGTGACACACTCTATGAACTCCACATAGTTGAGGCGTGTGGGAGATGTTTTGGATGTCACGTAAGACCAAAAAGATATACAAAATTACAAAAAAAAATGGATGGGGGGGGGGGGGGGGTTAATAGGACCTTAGTTTAGTTAAGGTGTGTCTCTGGAATTTCGGGTCATAGTCTAGGGGGGTACTTGTGCCTTATCCCTAAAAAATTCAAAAAAATGTTTTTTAATTTGGATAAGTGTTTTGTTTTGTTTTTCACTCGGTGTTCGACACCCGCATTGGACCCCCTACATATCTGAATTGGACACTACAGGGTCCATTCTGCGCGTGACGTTTCCAATAGAAAAATTTCCTTACTCAGGCTAAGATAAGAGTGCTAAGTGATGTAGACCTTGACTCAAAGATAAAAAGAACTCTAGTCAAAAATCACTTAAACATTTTGTGGGATTGATTCTTTAAGTTCAGATAAACAAATATTGTGAATCACCAATTGATGTGATAGATTTAATGTAATTTTGATGAGGAATATTGTGAATCACAAATTAAGCAAAGAAAAATTCTACACTTGTTTTGGAGTAATCATTTTCAAGAAGCTCATCCAGTCACTTTCAATCAAATTTTGAGTTGTCAATTATGTATTCACATTCTCTAGTGAAATTCTATTGAAAAATCTTTCTTAGATTATTATAAAAACTAGTATACGTACCCGCGCGTTGCGCGGCAATAAATGAACTTATGATTAATTTAATTTCATCAAACATCAAATAGTTGAAATATTTTTACATATTTGTTCTTTATTATTTTTATGTTATATTGATATATTTTTCATATTAACAATTTATTAGTTAAAAATATTTCACATGAAATGTAAAATATCATAAGATTAAATGACATGTTTCTATATTTTGCATATATGTTTTTTTTCAAATTCATAAGATTCAAAATATTCTTTACATTCTTAAATTTGTGTCAAACGATAATAGAAAAGTAATTTAAAATAGAGTCAATATAAAATCATGTCATAATAATAGAAACATGTACATGATATATGCATTTTTTATTAATCATTGAAAATAATTAATTAATCAGTTTGTTATATTATTTTTTAAAACATTAATTTAATCTCTTAAACTTTCGCAGAAGAAAATAATAATTTAAATTTTAATCAATGATTAG
>NW_006239606.1:154478-164887 GCF_000226075.1 Solanum tuberosum | reverse complement strand
AGTCTCAATTATTTAAAAAATTACAAATAAAATAACTAACTTATAATTTGAAAAATAATTTTATAATTTCTAATTAACTATTTAAAAATTTATATAAATTCTATATTTTTTTAAAATGTTTGAATTCCATGTTATAATAAAAATAATCTTAATTTTGAGTTCTCTTTGATCTAATATTTTGAAACACATTAATATTTGTCTCGATCTCATATACAATGGTGCATATTCTCTTATTAATTAAATGGTAATTTCTAATTAACTAAATGACCTATTATTTATTTCAGTTTTGACAAAATAATTTCAAATTCTCTGATAACTTATAATATAAGAAGTCTTTTTTGTACATTTAATTTTTAGAATAGCTGTATATTCTATAGGTTTGAAGGCTCTAAATTTCAAAGACAACCCATTATTTTAAAGTATAGTAACAATTTTAAAAAATTATATTTTAAATAAAATTTAACTGAACAAATGAACAAAATTTTGTTCATACTTTAATATTTTATCACTCACACATATATTACTAAAAAGCTATAAGAAAGTGGAATAATATGCATAAATCATGATATTCTTCATTTATCGATACATTATACTAATAATTCCATAGTAATTAATATATTCAATTGCACATATTTAGCATTTTAAAAATGTGAATATATTACCAATAATCCAACAATCAATAACATGTTAGTGTAAATGATTGAATAAAATTAACAGAGAATGAAAAAAAAAACTTTAGAATAACTTCACTAAAATTAAATTAAAAAAATAACGTACAATCTAAAAAAAAAATTAATCACAGTTAAAATATCAAAGATTACAAATATAAATAAAAAAAACATATAAAACTCATTTGATTTAAAGAATTTAAGTACATAATATCACAAAACACAAATCAAATTGAATGAAATAAACTAAAAAAAAACATAATAAGACATTATAGATCTAACAATATCATCATTTGTAGAGGATTTTCACTTTGACAAATATTGTTCTTCATTATTGAACTTCTACTATTTTATTCGCAAATATATTCAAATTTTATTCGGCTAGCCATCAAATAATTTACCTATTCACCAAATAAAAAGATGAAGATAAAAAGAATAGAAATAATTTAACATACAACATTACACATTTGAAGAAAAAATAAATATAAAAAATAAAGATAAGAAGAATGAAACTAATTTAAGAAACAACATTACACATTTGAAGAAGAATAGATTCATGGTTCAATCATTTGATTTAAAGAATTTATGTACAAAATATGAACAAAACAAATCAAAATTGAATAGAAATAAACTAAAAAAACATAATAAGACACTATAGATCTAACAATATCATCATTTGTAGAGGATTTTCACTTTGACAAATATTGTTCTTCATTATTGAACTTCTACTATTTTATTCGCAAATATATTCAAATTTTATTTGGCAAGCCATAAAATAATTTACCTATTCACCAAATAAAAAGATGAAGATAAAAAGAATAGAAATAATTTAACAGACAACATTACATATTTGAAGAAGAATACATTCATAATTCAATAATAAACATATGTTAGTATAAATGACGGAATAAAAAATTAACAAAAAATAATAAAATTAAAATGTATTCGATTAGCTGCACTAAAATTAAATTAAAAAATAACATACAATTACAAATAAAATTAATCAAATTTTAATTCATACTCTAACATTTTATTCACCAACAAATATAGTATTAAAATAAAAATCTATAAGAAAGTGAGGTAACATGCATAACTATGATAATAAATTATATTACACATTTATCAATATTATTATATTAATGATTCCATAACACGATTTTTAATTGCATATATTTAACATTTTAATAAATGTGAAGATATGACCAATAATTCAATAATATAAAAACATGTTAGTATAAATGATTGAATAGAAAAAATTAACAGAAAATGATAACATAAAAAGTATTAGAATAACTTCACTTAAATTAAATAAAAAATAACACAATCTTTTTAATGTTTTCCCGTCGGCTAATTCGTCACAACATTGTATCAGGTTACTAAAATGGTCATAAATGTTTACTCAAACCTCGGATTATTGCGAAATTGGTGGCGTTGGAAAGTAGATTCAAATACCTTTAATTTGATTGGTTATGGTTCATGTAATTCTTTATATTCTAAAAGATATGGTAGTTTGAAGTTGACCCAAGAAAAATCTCATAGTGAAACTCAATTGGAAGGAAAGTTTTCAACTCAACTTTATGCTAGGAGATGTTTGGATGTCACGTAAGCCAAAAAGGTATACAAATTACAAAAAAATGGGTTTGATGGGTAATAGGACCTTAGTTTAGTTAAGATGTGTTCGATTCCTGCACTGGACCCCCTACTTATCTGGATTGGACACTACAATGTCCATTTTGGGGGTGACCTTTCCAATAAAAAAAATTTCATACTCAGGCAAAGATAAGAGTGCTAAGTGATGTATAGACCTTGACTTAAAGATAAAAAGAAATCCATTCAAAAACTACTTAAAATTTTTATGGGACTCATTCATTAAGTTCAGATAAACAAATATTGTGAATCACCAATTGATGTGATAGATTGAATGTAATTGTGACAAGGCATATTGTGAATCAGAAATTAAGCGAAGAAAAGTTTTACACTTGTTGTTTTGGAGTAATCATTTCCAAGAAGCTCATCTAGTCACTTTCAATCAAATTTGAGTTGTCAATTATGTATTCACATTCTCTGATGAAATTCTATTGAAAAATCTTTTTTAGACTATTATAAAAATAGTAAAAGCCGAATCATTTAGAAAGTGTCTTTGTATGACCCCTAGGTCACTTCGGACACTACTAACATGAGATGTTTTATGTATAGGACAACCTCTTCTTTTTTTTAGAGGAGAAAGAAGAAAAGTCCATATGAGTGATAATTGGTGTATAGACTTTGACAAAAAAAATAATATAATCATCCAATGTGCATGAAGCCTATTTAGTATAACAATATTCAACTAAGAAATAATTATTTTATCAATTTGAGTTCTTAGAGGAAAACAAAGAGTATATAAGAGTATTAGAGCTTGCAGAGCTTGTTTAATATTTCTACTAAAAATTGCTAATTTCTGGAAGTATTTTTTTAAAAATAACTTTTCAGAAAAAAGCTTTTGAAAAAATAAATAAATTGTGTTTAGCTAATTTATTTGAAAAGTGTTTTTTAATTGCTTTCTCAGCACAATCAAAAATCACTTTACATTTTTCTCCCACATTTTATCTCCTCCCAAAAATACTCATGTAAGAAATTCACCCGTGTTTGTTGAAAAATTCAATTTTTAATAAAGAATGATAACTTGTTTCAATAAATATATCATGCTCAATTCAAATATTTATTAAAATACTAATGATATTATGTAGAAATATTTAATCAATTTAAATATTTAGATTAAAAAAAAGTGTATAAGAGTATAAGGTGATGTATGGACCTTGACAAGAAAATTTAAGTTAAAGATTCAATTTTTTTTAATGTTAGTTAGGATAAGAGTTTTGTTTTGTTTTTCACTCGGTGTTCGATGCTCGCATTGGACCCCTTACTAATCTGAATTGGACACTACAGGGTCCATTCTGGAGGCGACGTTCCCAACAAGATTTTCTCCATAGCTAGGGCTAAGATAAGAGTATTAATTGGTGTATAAACCTTGACTTTAAGATAAGAAAAGAAATCCAATAAAAAAATCACTTTAAATTTTGGTGGGACTGATTCATTATGTCCAAATAAACAAAAATTGTGAATCACCAATCGATGTGATAGAATGAATGTAATTTTGATGAGGTACATTATGAACCACAAATTAAGCAAAGAAAAATCTACAACTATTTTTTTTTGGAGTAATCAATTCTGAGAAGTTCATCTAGTCACTTTCAATCAAATTTTGAGTTACCAATAACGTATTCACAATTTCTGGTGAAATTATATTGTAATTTTTCTTTAGACTATTATGGAAATAGTAAAAGCCGGATATCATTTAGAAAGTGTTTCTATATGACCCATAGGTCACTTCAGACACTCCTAAAGTGAGATGTTTTATGCACCGAACAACTTCTTCTTCTTCTCTTTTTAGAGGAGAAAGAAGAAAAATCTATAAGAGTAATAATTGGTGTATAGACTTTGATAAAACAAATTTTATAATCTTCCAATGTGTATGAAGACTATTTAATATAACAATAGTCAACTAAGAAATAATTATTTTATCAATTTGAATTTTTAGAGAAAAAAAGATTCTATATGAGTATCAGAGCCTATTTAACATTGCTACTAAAACTTTCTAATTTTTGGAAGCATTTTTTTAAATATAACTTTTCAGAATAGAATTTTGAAAAAAACAATGTGTGTTTGACTAACTTATTTTAAAAGTATTTTGATTACTTTCTTTGCACAATCAAGAATCACTTTACATTTTTCTCCCACATTTTTTCTCCTCCTAAAAATACACATGTAAGGAATTCACCCGTGTTTGTTGAAAAATTCAATTTTTAAAAGAATGATAGTTTGTTTCAACAATAGCTCAGATTGATGCTATTAATAATTTTTATCAAAAGAATGCATCAAGGTTATCAATAGCTCAGATTCTCAAGTTAATGCATATAAATATTCAAATAAAAGCTACAACATTAATTAGTTCCATCACTTGTAATAACACATGCATCAACTTTCACCACTTGAAAGTGAAGGATATTCTTTCATATCTATAATTTGAAAACAATTTCATTTTTGTTTATGCTTTTTAGTGAAAACAAATATCCGTTAAAATAGTCCTTATTCATCAATTTGGACTTGCAATACTTTGCAATGATAATAATTATCGATCGAAATATCTACTTTTGACCCTTGTTGGGCTAATCCTTACAAATAATTATGGGAAAATTGTATATAATAGCAAACTATTAATTCAAATTAAATGCTATAAATATAGTTTGATTTAATTGTACCTCATAGCAAACTGTTGCTATTTCACCTCTCTCCTGGTGAATCTCGCTCGCCACTCTCGTTCTCTCCCTCGCGAGATCTCACTCGCCACTCTTCTAGATCTCGCTCTCTCACTCGTCTCTCTCACTTTATACAAAAACGCAAATGTATAAAATGCGTGAAAATTGTATATATACATATATTTTTGTTCCCCTCTCTCCCCTCTCCCAGATCTCGCTCACCACTCTCCCAAATTTCGCTCTCTCACTCGCCTCTCTCACTTTATACAAAAAACGCAAATTGTATAAAATGCGTTTGTGGTTGTATAAAGCGACAGAAAATTGTATATAGTATATATACATATATTTTCGTTCCCCTCTCCCAGATCTCGCTCGCCACTCTCCCAGATCTCGCTCGCTCACTCGCCTCTCTCACTTTATACAAAAAACGCAAATTGTATAAAATGCGTTTGTGTTTGTATAAAGCGAGAGAAAATTGTACATATACATATATTTTCGTTCCCCTCTCTCCCCTCTCCCAGATCTCGCTCGCCACTCTCCCAGATCTCGCTCGCTCACTCGCCTCTCTCACTTTATACAATTGATCTTTTTGTAAATGTATACCAAAGCAGATTATACAACTGCTTAATAATTATTGAGCTGTTTTTAGCCCAACAACCCAATAGTTAACATCATCTGTAAAGTTCCACACACCTCTACAAAATGAAAAAAGGAAACTTATAGAAATCTCACTAATTTAGGAGCTAATTACTTAGTTATACTCTAGTTTTCAATATTACGAATCTTACTAGATTTTGGTGTGTTCAAATACATGTATCATGGCATACATAAAGTTAAAATTAGGTATAATTTGTGATTGTATCAAAATGGATATATAGATTATTTTAAGTAAATTGAAGGATAAAATGTCTAACAATTTTCTATGAATATTTCTTCTTTGAATTTTTGACTTAACACTTTATCACTTTTAGAATTTGGTGTAATATAATAATAATATTTAACATTTAATTGATTAGCTATTTCATAATATTTTTATTTAGTATAGGGGTAAAATGGTATTTCAACTTTTAACTTTTTTTTGTTCCCACTTTAGTAATACATGAGATCAACTCAATTGGTTTCGATTCTCTAACTCTATTTTATTTTAGAAATCGCATGAACAATTATATTTTGTGGTTTTTTACTATTATGAGTGGCTAAACGCCCTAGTTCTGGGGTTGTAGCTACGGATTGAATGTTGAATATTAAAGGTCTTTGAATTAATTCTTGGTTATCAATATAAGTTACTTTTATATTCTTGTTTTAGTATTTCATGCTTGATCACCATAGAAATAAATCTATTGTCTATTCTTAAAATCGAGAGAGGAGAGGGTAGATAGACCAAAGAATATAGAAAGCTCGATCATCCATTGAGTGATGTGTGTTTAGGAGTGACGCCCGGACGAACAACTTGCTTGGTTACGAAACATGATCAAATATAATGCTCGCCAGTTAGGCCTGCTATCCCCGCTCAACGATGTAGTTAGACAGCTAACTGGAGTAGGCGACTAGAGGTCGAGAGACCCAACTCATACAATTAACCCTGTAAATCAGTAACTTGATAACCAAAATTATTTCATTGCCTCATATATGATACATGAAATCCAATGCATGTTGCAACCCTGAAATTGTCTTTTACTTGCTTGAAACATCAATTTGAAGTCGTTCGCACTAGTTACTTTTAATTATTGCATAATTCGTAGTAGTAGTTAATAATCATCAAACTCTATTAAACGGTTACTTTTCTTTAATTGTGGAATTAAGTATTAAGTATAAGTTGATCACAAGTCCCTTGGGAACGAAAACTCGTTTCTAAAAAGAAACCATATTACTTGAGTGACCACGTACACTTGCGTGTATAATTGGGAACAACAAGTTTTTGGGGTAACTCTTCATTAGTCATCCCCCCCCTAGGTTCAATAAGATTTACGCCCTGGCTAGGATTTTGGTATTGCTGCCCTGTCCCTTGTGAGCGATATTGGTTAGACCCTTGTGCTTGGTTTTGGTTCCCACCCCATGAGAAGTTAGGAGGGCTGGTGGTGCACGTTTCAGTTGTATCCATGAAAATATTTCCAATTGTGTGGGAATCGCGCTTCAAACTGAATGTACGTAGATGGGTATAGTAAAGGAAATCGTGGTAGTGCAGGTGGTGGTGGAGTTCTTAGAGACTATATCGGTCACATGCTTATGGCTTTCGGTGCTTATTTTCGTTGTCGCTCAAATAATTATGTTGAGGCTCAAGCTTTCAAAATTGGCATTTTGGTTATTCAAATGATTAAAGATGACATTGGACAAATTCAAGCTATGAGCACAATTGGCCATTTTACTTTCACCCATATCTTCATAGAAGGTAACACCATGGCTGACATGCTTGGTAACTTTGTGGAGCATTCCAAAATGACTACCTTCTTCACTGAGGTTGAAGAATGATGTAGTTCGCAAGCCTAACATTAGAATCCGAGTGAAGAAGGGCAACTTCATTTTTTATCTTTGGCTGACTCTTCTTAGCTTTTGTATAGCTCGAAGTTCTTTGTATTAGAACTTCTTTTTTTGTAAGCTCATTCGGTCACAAGAGTAACCCTCCTCTTTCCCCTTCCATTTCTTTGATAAGCTAGAGTGTAACCAGAGGCGGAGCCAGGATTTTATGTCAGTGGGTTCTAAATTTTTAAAAAGAAATAACGATCTTAGCCTAAAGTAACAATCATCAAATTAAAGAACAAATACAAGTATTTAATTCACTAAAAACGAATAAGGAAAAAAAATGTAAAGGGAGAGACAAGAGTACAGACCGGAGGCCAGATGTTGGATAGCAACAATTAGATCAACAATAAAAGTTAGAACCCTAACTTTTGGAGAAAAAAATTGAGTTAAACTTTTTGAATGTGAGTGAAAATCAATAGTCAGATATCGTAGTTTCATAGTATGATACAAATACTATTTTCATTTTTTTTTTCATTTAACAATTTTTTGTTTTTTAAAAAATAATTTAAACCCACCTACGTTTTTAATTAATTCTTACAATTTTTTATTTTAAAAAAAAATTAATTACGACACAAATACTATTTCCTTACCGATATTCTATTTTTTATTTTATTTTATATAAACATGTGTTTAGAAATTAATCCAAAAATAATGTCTGCCTATCGAGATTCGAACACATATTTTGTGGGGGGTGAACGATCTCGCTGGATGCATAGCGACCACTTGGACAAACGCTTCAGTGTGTTTATGGGTTCGCAGGAAATATATATATATATATATATATATATATATACACACGTTGTACTTCATATTTTAATACAAATATGGGGTCTACGAAAAAATCAGTGGGTTCGACCGAACCCCCTTCCGCTATAGTAGCTCCGCCCGTAACATGCCTAATTTTGTAACCTCTATCAAGACATAATAGTTCTAATTTCTAATGTCTTATTCTTAAAAGCTAAAACATCATCCATGTCACTTAACATTGAATGTATCACTTTGTCAACAATATTTATTTGTTTCAGAGTTTTAAAAGACTCTATGGGGACTTGCCTCGAGGCTCGCCCTGGGCGGGGCTCTAGCAAAACACCCCGAGACTTAAGTGTGGGGCTTAGTTCTATAAGACTTATTACTCCCCAAGCGCCCGACTGTACGCTCTAAGCATTCCCAATGCCCAACGCTTAGGGTTTGCCTAACATATCTTGCACAAATTAAGAATCAAAATCTTTAGTTAACATTGTTTACCCTCATAATTCTTGAATAAATGAATGAAACTTAATAATTTTTTAATCTATAGAGTAAGAAGATTGAGAGTAACTCAAATAACAAGTTGTAGCATCGCATCTTTACTATTCTGTAACACTGTGAATGTTATTATATATTACGTAACATTTTAAAAAAATACGTAGCAAAAATTTATTTTTTTCACTTATGATTGGTCTTCAACGGTTTTGTCATATGTCTCAAAATTATCATATTTTATTTAGCTATTTGAAAGTAATTTTATTTATATTTGTAATGGAGTGATGTTTTTATTATATTACTAGTAAGTTTAATTGTTTATATTTCTTTTAGGGGGGGTAAATTGTATAGTATGATAGATGTATTTTTTTTTTAGAAATAATGATTCTTTTATTATTAGAAAGTTAAGATGTTAGATTATTTATACTTGTATAATCATGTTAGAAGTTTTATTTTCTATGAGTTTCTTTAATCATGTTTGTAATTATTTCAAAGTATTGATATATTTTTATAATTTGTGTTATTATATTATTTTACTATATTGTAAATTAAAAATTTAAAGATCCATAGGGCTTACGCCCCGCGTCTCAAGGCTTACGCCTCACCCTATACTAAGTAAAACGCCCCACCTCACACCCCCGCCTTTTAAAACACAAATTTATTTAGTGTTGTTTTCATTTTATTAGAGATAAAACCCATCAATGAAGTTCCATACCTTACGCCTAAGCAACCTTGGCCTTCACCAATTTTGATATTTAGAGCTTCTCATTATTTTAAAAGGAAAAGGTCATGATATACCCCTCAAGCGGCTCATATATATTCGTACTATTATATTGATGTCTCACATATATCTTTTTCCTCTAATGGAAGTGAAAAAAAAATTATTAAAAGAAAATAATCTAGTAAGGGTAATTTTTTTCTATTGCCTATTTTATTCATCTACTAATTTGAATTTATTATTTTAAAGGTCTAATTTTATTTTATTTTTCATTTATGTCTTGTAAAATTAATAATGAATGGCCCAATTTTTTTTAACAAAATATAAAAACTAAATTATAACATGACCTCAATTTTATTTGGAACTTTTTAATCTTTTTTCATTTACCCTTATTTCTTTTTATTTCTCTTATTTTTACACTTATGAATGAAAGAAAAATAATAAAATAAAAACTCAAATATTAATAATAATAAAAGTCAAAACCTAATTTATGCGTGAAAAAATACATGATTTTTTTTAAAAAAAATCTTTAAAAAATTGAAATTATTATTTTCACTTTTGCAACGATGGGCAGAGGCATTTTGTCACGCCCCGAGCCTACACCCTGGGCGGGATCGGCACTCGGAGACCATTGCTGGCCCCAAGCGAACCCTTGGCCTGGCTTTCTTAAATCAGCGGAAACTTAACTCAACAGAATAACTCAATGCCATGCAAAGACATAAAATAACTTAACTGATGAAATCAAGCCAAAAAGGCAACTCGAGTCTCAAAATAGAATATTTACATAAATACATAGATGAGAGACTCAATACTAACTGACTGATTGTCTGTCTATGAAGCCTCTAACATACTGAGATGGATGTTGGGACAGACCCCGCAACATCCTAATAACACAAAACTAAAAGAACAAAACAATTGAGTCCTCCGGAAGCAAGGAGGCTCACCACTGACTCTAGAGTGCTC
>NW_006239606.1:146594-152742 GCF_000226075.1 Solanum tuberosum | reverse complement strand
TCTTCTTCTCCTCTTCTTCTCTTCTTCTTCTCTTCTTCTTCTCTCAAGCCCTAGATTTTTTTTTCTCTTTAAAATGGGACCAAATGATCCAAATATCAGCCTAACACAACAATATAATCCCAAAAGAAATGGCTAGGGAAAAGACCAAAATGCCCTTAATTTTCCGGACAGATTTCCCTTCCAACTGCCCAACTTCTAAAGGGCATAACTCGCTCATACGAACTCGGAATTGAGCAAACTCGGCGGCGTTGGAAAGATCATTCCACAAGCTTCACAACCATAACTGGAAATACTCCTAACTCATCCTGAGATGGAATTTATGACTGCCCAAAGTTGGCCAAAAACTTACCTTTTCCATACTTAGCCAAAATTTTCCAGATTTTCAAATCCTTTCCAAAAAAAATTTTCAAATTTTCAAATTTCAAGCCTCTTCTTAGCTATTTCAAATTGTCGGATGTTACACATTTGCAGTAGTGGTCACTGGATCAGGTGAATCCATGCTCCTCTACCAAAATCATACATAGTATTGTTATATTTTTTATTTTTTGTTATGAACTTTTTGAGGGAAAATAATATGGTAAGACAATTTTAACCCCCAACTATGGAAAAATAAACGCTCTGTGTTTTTTAGTTTCCTAGTATTGGGAGGAATCAACTATACAGAGGGTTTCTGAAAGCATTAAAAACTTGAGCCGCAGCCTTCAGCAATCAACTATGGAGACGAAGATGAAGAAATTCGGAAGAAGAAAAGTCTCAATTCCTGATGAAATAATGTTTGAAATATTCTCATGGCTTCCTGTTAAATCTTTAATATGTTTTAAGTGTGTTTTCGGATTTTATAATTCTCTAGTATCCGAATCACATTTTTCGGATATCCATAGATGTCATTCTATGATGCGTCCTAGAATAAAGTTGTTTCTCCATGAAAGGAAAGGTTTTCACTCGGTTGAGCAAGAGAAAGGTGGAAATATGTGTGCCTCCCTTTTTCAATTTACTGAACCTACAAATAAATCTCGTATGAATTGCGCTAATGGTTTATTATGCGTTTGGGAACCATTAACTGTGCGATCTGCTATAATTTTCTATCCCGGTACAAGAGAAGTTAGATCTCTTCCGCGCCCAAATAATTGTGGAAACTATTTAATAGGTTTTGAGCCACAAGAGAACAAGAACAAAATGTTTTTTTCGGAAAAGCTAAGTGGTTACAGAAAACAATGGGTTTTAACTTTAGGCATAGATGAATCGTGGAGAGAGACTCAAAGTAATTTCCTTTCTCTTCTATATGGTAAGCCTAGTGTTTTTATTAGCGGAGTTATCTATCAGTTTGATAGTGCTCCCAAATCTGCTATTGCAGCATTTGATGTTAAATCTGAAAATTTCGAAATTATTACATTGTGGAATGAATCTACCTGGCTCTACTTTTAGAATTTTTTACCAAACTAAACCATTATTTAAAGCAATTCACCAAAATAATATGTTTTTTAATTTTTTTACAAAAGTAGTATAAACGTATTTCTCAATAACGTTTCAGGACCAACTATGTGGAATATTGTAGTTGACGGTGTTAAGTATAGAAACGTTACTCATAGTCACGTTTTTAGCCTAATACGTTACTCTGAGTAACGTTTTATGTTTTAAAAGTACTCTAGGCCCACATCTCAAATACACGGCGTCGTTTTTATTTGTATATCAATTGTGAGTTTCAATTTAAAATTCATTCACCAAAACCTTTATTAGCAATTTAGAGAAATTTCCAGCCCTAAACCTTCTATTCAAGAAATCTTCGGCCCCTTGCACTGCTATTCAAGAATTTTTCGACCCTTATGTACCTGCGATTCAAGATTGTCTTAGGTCTCAAGATTAACTGAGAAATTATGGTTCAACTCTTGATGATGTCGGAAGCTCAGTATGAAGTGTTGTCGGAACCTTGTTATGAAGCTTAGATTTCCTCTCGAACAGCTTGATTTCAAAGTATGAAGTTTCATTATAACAAGATGATTTTGCTACTCTGTTTTCTCCCTCTTAAATTACAAATTTTATGATTTCTCCATATTGCAGTGCTCCAACCAACCGTCTAGTAACTACAGAGAAGGAAGATTCACAATAATTTACTGCCATAAATCTTACGAAAAGCTTGGAACATAATAATTTTTCCGGTATGTTTTTTCCTCATAAAGCAGTAGAAGAAATGCTTGGATTTAAGAATTTCTATCTTCTCGTTTTATATCGTTTTTGTTGTGTAGAATACTTCTGAATAGAATCAATCAAATAACTTCGATTCTTGTATGTCGTGTTTTTATTTAGAAGATTCATGTATGTTAAAAGTGAACATTGAAAAATATTCTTTTTCAGTAAAACACTTGCACCAGTAATGAATAATTTCTAGTTTCTTGTTTCTTTTATATTTTCTAAAGAAAGTGAAAAACAAGTTATCTAACAATTTTGTGTACTACAACTAAGTTTGGTTTGATGTAAGAGGGAGGGAAAGATTGGGGAATAGAAGGTTTGGTTGAAGAATATTTAAGGGGAGAGGAGATGAAAGTAGAATGCCAAAAAGCACTCTTTTTGCCATCTTTATGGCCCTTTCTTTACACTATTTTTTCTGCTTGTTTTAATTTTTTTCATTTTGGCAGCAAATAACATGTATATGTTTGATGAATAATTGGCGTGACTAGCTAATACTAGTTTAAAAGATTTAGTGGATGTTATATGATTTTGTCCATTTAATAATTTTAATGTCATATGTGTTTCTTTTATTATATAGGTAGTTTTATGGCTGATAATATTGCATACCAACTAGACCCCGGTCCACTTGAATCATCTGTATTAACGGAACAAATTACCCATAGATCACGGGATATATGGGATGGAAGTGTTAATATGATTCTAAATACGAGGAGGTGTGATGGTAAATTTTGGGACCTCGTAAAGAAATATCCCATCCCTCCTCGAGTCTTAGAAGTGATTCAATTATCTGGATTGTACGGTGTTTACAGGTCTCATCGGCCTATGATTGATCGTAGTTTGATCACTTCCCTAGTCGAGAGATGGCGTCCTGAGACACATACATTTCACTTTAGAATGGGTGAGACAACTATCACCTTGTAAGATGTAGAGGTGTTGTATGGCTTACCTGTGAATGGTCATCTTGTACTTGGTAATGAGTTGATTAGGACTATAGGAGATTGGCAAAATATTTGCCAAATATTATTAGGTTTTACTCCATGTCCTCAAGACTTCAACCATAATAGCCTTAAGGTCTCTACATTTAATGCGCACATGCTAAGGCAACCACAGTTGACGGACATGGCAACACAAGATATGGTTAATCAAAAGGCTAGGTGTTACATGTTTTGGATGATTGCTGGTATGATGATGGCAGATACATCTGGTAGTTTTTTAAAGCTTATGTATCTTCCCATGCTCGAAGACGTCAATGCAATTGGGTCTTATAGTTGGGGTAGTGCGACCTTAGCGTGCTTGTATCGTTTTCTCTGTAAGTCCTCACAAAGTAACCAAAACGAGATAGCTGGATTTCTACCACTACTTCAGGTATACTTAATAACTAAATAAATTATTTATTAATATTTCTTGTAGTTCAATTACTTAAATTATAGATTATGTTTAGATTTGGGCATGGGAGAGAGTTACGGTCCTTAGACCACAGGTAATAGCACAAAGAGACATCAGAAATATTTTTCCAACTGATTTACCTAAAGGTCCACATGCTACTAGATGGTTTGCACGTTTTAGTTGGACTGACACTACTAAGCATGTGTTGAAAGTGTTTAGGGATGCACTTGAATCCATGACGGAGGATCAGGTACGATATAATATCAATTTTGTTTAATTTTCATGTATATTGTAGTTTAAACTCATTTATTTTTTCTTTTCATGTAGTTTATTTGGGAACCATATTCTGATGAGTTAATTGAGAGTCTTCCTGACTATTGTCGCATTGGACGAGATATATGGCGTGTTAGAGCTCCAATTTTTTGTTGGGATGTCGTCGAGGTTCACTTGCCTGACCGAGTTATGAGGCAATTTGGGTTGAAACAGATGATACCAACTCCATTTTTATTTGATTCGACACATTTTCACCATGACCGTCGGGGAAGACCAAATACAAATTGGGAGTTGAAGCATGCACAATGGTTGCCTTTTTGGAACCAACGACTTCAATATATTTGTGAAGCACCAATCAATCGTGAACCACTTCGATATGACGACCCCTACCTTATTTGGTTTAGACGCATTACTCGTCTTGTTATTGGTAATCCTACTCTGTGTCCTCAACAACAACAAGGTTATGTGCCAAATTCAACGGCATACGAAACAATAGTAAGTATTAGCTTCTGTTCTTTTGCTTGTTTGAATTAATTATAAGTTGTTTATTTGTGTACTAAGAGACTTATTATGATCCAACGATAGCCTATTAAGCTTTATATGTCATTAGCATTTGTCTGCCAACTCCCAAAATAAGCATTTTTGTGCAACAGAAAGACTTAGAATCTAACTAAATATGTGTGAGTAGTTTGGCAATTAGTATTTTAAGTTTTTGTCCAGAATTTAATGTAATGCACAACCCATTGCAATGTTACTGATATGCTGAAAATAATTATCATATATATCCTGCTACTTAGGTTAGATATACATTACAGTAGCTACATTATAGTGCACTATACAATAGCTAATTAAAAAGAAACATTTCTTAACATAGAGACTAGTTGTGTGCAGTAGTTTAGCTACATTATATTTAATGAATTATTTATAATATGTAGGTGCGTTATATTCATTCGATGGTTGATAAAGCAAAATCACTCGGTGATCAACCATCAATGGAGGATTTTTACATGTTTTGTGCAATGGTACGGAATGAAGGATAAAGATGTTTGACATATGTGCATGAGGCTGATAGAATTAATGTACAAGCCAATTATAGAAGAGATGATGTACAAGCTGACTGTAACATCCGGCAATTTGAAATAACTATGAAGAGGCTTAGAATTGGAAATAGTCTTTTTTTGGAAAGATTTAAAAATCTGAAAATTTGGCTAAGTATGGAAAAAGGTGAGTTTTTTGGCCAACTTTGAGCAGTCATAACTTCTATCTCAGGATGAGTTAGGTGTAGTTCCGATTATGGTTGCATAGCTCGTGGAATGGTCTTTCCAACTCCACCGAGTTTGCTCGATTCCGAGTTCGTATGAGTGAGTTATGCCATTTGAAAGTTGGGCAGTTGGTAGGGAATCCGTCCGGAAATTTAGGGCATTTGGTCTTTTCCCTAACCAATTCCTTTGGTTATATTGTAGTGTTGGACTGATTTTTAGATCATTTTTATCCCATTTTAAAAGAGTAAGAGTTAGGGTTCTTGAGTGAAGAAGAGGGGAAGAGAGAAAGAAGAGAAGAAGAAGAGGGAATCAAGGAGCTTCCGTCAAAGATCGTTGTGAAAATTGTCGGGGGTGATCCCTATTAAGGTATGTGAGTTCATAGTGTGGGTTGATCCTTTTCCCCACACACCAAGTCCCTTCTATTTATTAAGAAAGGATTGGTTGTGTTGTTGGAGTTGTTGGATGTGTTGTTGATCTTGTTGATATTATTGTTGGTGTTGTTGAAGCCCCTTGTTGTTTTGGGCATGTTTTTGGTTGTGGTTTTGAGTTAAATCTCTTGTATGTTGAGGGATTTGATGATTTTTAATGTTTGGGGCTGAAACCCTTGAAGGAAGGGTGGTTTAGAATTGGCAAAACAAGGGAGAAAAGTCGAATTTCTGGGCAAGGGGGTTGGCGCGTCGCGCCTGTCAGTGCGCCCCAAAAGGGATTCTGAAGTTTCCCCCTTGGGGCGTCGCGCCTCTCAGAGTGCCAGCAGGTCCCCTCTGAAGTTTTGGGGCTGGCGCTCCGCGCCTCTCAGAGCGCCAAGGACACCAAGTGTTCCCTTTCATTTCATACTGTCCCATGCATGTTCCTTGGTATTGTACCTATGATTTATAGTTGTTTCCAACACTCTAAGGTACATTTAAACCTCCCGAACTCATCCGTAACATGTGACCAAACACCTTGAATTCATAATCCAATTCAAGGAGAGTTAGTTTCCAAGTCAAGTGAAGTTAAGAGTTAAGTTCAAGAGTTAAGAAGTAAGTCAAGCAAGTCTTCAA
>NW_006239606.1:145994-146141 GCF_000226075.1 Solanum tuberosum | reverse complement strand
AATGTTTAAGCAGTATGAATATCCCGAGTCATCAATGATCATATTAAAATTATGGTTTTGAGATGTTCTTTTTAGAAAGAGTTTTCAATAAAAAGGAACTTTGATTCTAAAAGAGCCTTTGGGCTAGATTTTGAGTAATTATCTCAA
>NW_006239606.1:144526-145443 GCF_000226075.1 Solanum tuberosum | reverse complement strand
ACTCATCTCATGCGTTAGAGTTTATCTCTAAAAGATTTATTTCTAATCCGTGCTTGCGCATGTTTCAGAGGATCATGCTTCCACGAAGAGCAGTCGGAGTTCCTCCAGCTATTAGGAATATTGAGGAACAAGAGTTATCAAGTGCCCAAGAAGTGCAAACCCAAGAAGAGATCAAGTATGCTGATTTTCGTGAAGCTATCTGGATGTTGAGTCAAGTTGCGACCTACCATGTTGGGCAAAGAGATAATCGACATGAAGTGGTTGATACTTCAAGGATCCGCGAACTCTTAAGGATGAACCACCAAGCTTCACAGGTTCAAGTGTTACTGAGAATCCGGAGAATTTCATTGAGGAGCTTAAAAGGGTATTTGATGTGATGCATGTTGCTGAGTCGGAGAGGGTGGAACGAGCTGCGTACCAATTGAAGGGTGTCGCTAGAATCTGGTTTGACCAATGGAAACAGAATAGGGCTGAGGATGCGCTAGTAGTGAGTTGGGTTGTGTTTGAGAGTGCTCTCATGGGGCGTTTCTTTCCTCGTGAGTTGCGAGAGGCAAAGATAAAAGAGTTTCTCACCCTTAATCCAGAGTCTATGAGTGTTCATAAGTACAGTCTGAAGTTCACACAACTTTCCCGCAATGCTCCGGAGATGGTTGCTGACATGAGAAGCAGGATGAGTTTATATGTTGCTGGGTTGTCTCGTCGGTCAAGCAAGGAAGGCAAGGCAGTTATGCTGATAGGGGATATTGATCTAGCAAGATTTATGATCCATTTACAACAGGTTGAGGAGGATAAGCTGAAGGATAGAGAAGAGTTTGAGGACAAGAGGGCTAAGATAGTAGGGGACGAGTTCAGGCAGCAAAAGAATGATGCTAATCAGTCATCCCTCCTACAGAAACAGAAGGGACCTGCTCCACCAT
>NW_006239606.1:142739-144063 GCF_000226075.1 Solanum tuberosum | reverse complement strand
TACTGTGTATGCTTTACTAGACCCAGGAGAAAGTTTATATTTTGTAACTCCTGATGTTGCTATGAACTTTGATGTTAGTCCTGAGCAACTTAGTGAGCCATTCAGTGTCTCTACACCTGTTGGTGAGTCTTTTCTAGCAGAAAGAGAGTTTATCGTGATTGTCCTGTTTCTATCAATCAACAAGAGCACCATGGCTGATTTGGTTGAGTTAGACATGGTAGATTTCGATGTCATTTTAGGTATGGATTGGCTTCATGCCTGTTATGCATCATTAGACTGTAGAACTCGAGCAGTCAAGTTTCAGTTTCCGAATGAGCCAGTCTTAGAGTGGAGTAGTAGTTCAGCAGTGCCTAAGGGTCATTTTATTTCATACCGTAAGGCAAGGAAGTTAGTTTCAAGGGGTTGTATCTATCACTTAGTCCGAGTTAATGACTCTAGTGTTGAGATACCTCCTTTTCAATCAGTTCCTATAGTAAGAGAGTTTCCAGAAGTTTTTCTAGATGATCTACCCGAAATTCCTCCTGGGAGAGAAATAGATTTCGGTATAGATCTCATTCCAGATTCTTGTCCTATCTCTATTCTGCCTTATAGAATGGCATCAGCAGAGTTGAAAGAGTTGAAAGAGCAGTAAAAGGGATCTAGTAGATAAGGGTTTTATTTGACCAAGTTGACTCGGAAAAACAACAAAGTTTCAATGGTTTGAAGCTTGTGAGAAAAGCTTTCAGGAATTGAAAAAAGGTTTATTTCTGCTCCAGTTTTGACCTTACCAGAAGGTACTCAAGGTTTTGTGGTGTATTGTGATGAGCTAGAATCGGTTGTTGTAGTTTTTGCTTTGATGATATAGCGTCATTGTTGTATGATGTTCATATGGGTGTGTTCACTTAGAATGAGCTTAATCCCAAACAGAAAGAGAGTGGTTAAGGTACTCAAGGATGATGACATGAGTTTTATTTATCACCCTGGTAAAGTTAAATGTTGTTACTGATTCTTTAAGCGAGTTGTCTATGGGTAGCACCACCCATATTGAGGAAGAACAGAGAGAATTAGCAAGAGATGTGCACCGATTTGCACGCCTGGGAGTTAGTCTTATGAATTCCACAAGGAGGAATAGTGATGATGAATGGGCCTGACCCATCATTAGTGTCAGAAGTAAAAGGTGAAAAAGACCTAGACCCTATCTTGTTTGAATTACAGGAAAAATGTTCATAAGTAGTGATGACTTCTGAACAAGGGGGATATGGTGTTCCGAGGTATCAAGGCAGATTGTGGCATTGATTTCAAGGATAATTGAGATGATTACCTATCTTACATGGAGTTGCTTACA
>NW_006239606.1:136500-141284 GCF_000226075.1 Solanum tuberosum | reverse complement strand
AGGATGGTCCTCGGGCAACGTGAGGTAAAACGTTGTATCACCACTCATATTCGTAGTGGCGGTTTGTCGGTTAGAGAAGCTCCCACAGTAGAAAGAGCATGGTTCCTCGAGAAGTTCTGCTTAGTGTGGATGGGGGTATGGGACTTCATTCATGCATTGCACAAGTAGACTTTGAGAGGAAGCATGGTATTTTATGATATTATAAATATTATTTTTATGTCATGTTTTAAGAGTTTTACAAGCTTTATATATTGCATGTGTCTTATTGCTTTATATATTGATTTCAGTTATTCATGAGTTGAGCAGAGCCAAGGTAAGTGTTCTCTTGTACTCCTTTCAAGCTTAAGTTGTGGTTTACCTTTCCAGCTCGCATACTCGTACATTCAATGTACTGATGTCAGTTGGGCTGCATCTTATGACGATGCAGACACGGGTACCCAGGGTCAGCATCCAGCACGCCGTTGATCCAGTTGAGCACTCTAGAGTCAATGGTGAGCCTCCTTGCTTTCCGGAGGACTTAGTTGTTTTGTTCTTTTAGTTTTGTTTTAATTAGGATGTTGTGGGGTCTGTCCCAACATCCATCTCAGTATTGTAGAGGCTTCATAGACAGTCAGTCAGTTAGTTTTGAGTCTCTCATCTATGTATATATATAATATTCTATTTTGGGACTCGAGTTGCCTTTTTGGCCAGATTTTATCAGTTAAGTTATTTTATGTCTTTGCATGGCATTGTGTTATTCTGCTGAGTTAGGTTTCCGCTGAGTTAAGAAAGCCAGGTCAAGGGTTTGCTTGGGGCCAACAATGGTCTCCGGGTGCCGTTCCCGCCCAGGGTGTAGGCTCGGGGTGTGACACTGACCATTTACATCACCCTATTCGTAGGCGAGGAAAAGGTGGTGTTGCTGGTAGGAGGGCACGTGCTGCTGAGAGAGGACAAGTTCCCGTTGAAATGGACGAAGCAGTCTTAGAAGATTATCAAGCAACTGGTTATATTGGTTCCACTTCAAGGAGTCACACTCAGGAATTCCCTCTTGTGGCATCAGGTATGACATATCAACCAACAAATTCTGAGATTGTCCCATACATGACGCCACAAATTTCAAGGGATCCAAGTCTTTCGTCACTTGAGAATGTCTTTGGTAATTATCGACCTCAACATTTTGAGAATGTCCCAAATTTTACCTCATCGTCTGTGCCAATGTCCATGGAGATCCTTGATGCCATGAATAATTTAGAGGACTCCAACATCGAGATAGAAGGTAATGAGTTGGATGATTCCAACAATGAAGTGGATGGTAATGATCCCGAGAATGCAAGTGGAGGTGGTAAACCATACAATTTTTCCTAAGTTTTGTGGCACTGGTACAATTTTTTTAAGCTTTGGTGAACCATTATTTCTTAACATAACTGCTTCTTTTTTGGTTGAATAATTAAAAATTATTTTTACTTGCCAGGGAGTCATCAACTTAACCAACACGGCATAAAGAAAACAACAAAAGGTAACAAAGACACTGTAGCAACAAAAAGAAGAAGCAAAGAATAAATCACAAGGCGAAGACTTCCAAGTAAGCTTACTATTCTGTGAGACTGCAAAAACAACCATATTTTTAGTTGATTTTTCTCTTAAAGCTTGGTTTTCCGGGAGTCTTTTAGCTTTTAACTAGTATCTTTTATTTTTCATTTACTTTATATAGTGGCATGAAATAAATTTAAATGGAGAAACATGGTCAGTGATGATTCATATACCCACACGTAATTGATATTGTTGATTGGAGTTGCTGTCTGCATTTGGTTGTGTCCTACATCTGGTATGACTTATTATTTGGTTGCTAGTCCTTTTCTAAATCTCTGTTTTTATTTGGTTTTAGAGTCTCATGCAAGTGATTGGTAGAACTGGTGGATGTTGAAAGAGTTTTTTTAGTCATCTGGTGATTTTCTTTTTGTTGGTCAAATCCACTGTTTCTCATTGATATTTTATATTGGGAAACAAAATAAAATTGTGTATGAGATGAGTTTTATGTTGGTTCTTCTTCATGTGATATAGTAAGCAATTAAAGATTGTTGCTTTCTTTTGTTTTGTATTGTCTTATAGGATTATGCTTTCAAAACCAGGAGAAAGGACCTCAAGACCAAATTGGCCATCAAAACCAAGAGAAAAAAATTGCAGATTTGTTTGAGAGCTACAAAGTGGTCATTGGACGTATATTGTAATTACGTTGTGATTCCTTCAAATTGTAGTCCTTTTGCATTTTGTGTCAATATCTCAGTTCTAAGAAAGGAATTCATTGCAATTATTGATTCTTATGTCTTGCAAAGCAACATGTTTTATTACTCGCTGGAGACTTTTGTAATTTTGTAATTTTCTATTTTGTCTCCAGGAGTATGAATACATGGATGTTTCCAATTATGTAAGTTAATTTTACCTCAATGTCACTAAATTTTATTGTATAGTAACCATTGGGAGGTCTCATTCTTTATCTATTCATTACGTAGATACATTGTTATGTACATCAATCTTGTATTAGCTGTGTAATTGACAAAAAAAAAAAAAGCATAAGGCTTTATTATTAACACCAGAGAGTTCACAAGAGGAGAAAAATTTATGACATTTAAAGTTATTTCTAATTAGACATCCTTGAGTGACATTATAGTAGATAATTTATGACATCTGGAAATCTGGAAAATCTGGAAATCTGGAAATTAACACTAATAATTTTTTCTCTATTAGCAATCTGGAAATTAACCCTAGTTACATTATAGTAGATAACTGAAAGGAAATTAACACAATTAGACATCGGCCCACAACTATTTACTTAAATTTAATTACGATTGGGACATCGACGCCTATCATGTCTAGTCTGTCTACATAATCCTCAAGCTCGCTCATACACTGTAGAACCACGATCCATTTCATTAGGTATTCTAGTTGTCCTTGGCCGATTAGAACGATGATAGAATTCATTACTTCTCATTGTAAAACTTGGAGATGGCCAATATGCCTCATGACCAATTGGTGAGAATGACCCAGAATATGTTGCAACATAATTCTCTATTGTGAAATGCTCGCTAACAAAATTTCTAGCTAGCCCCCCCATTCTATCAGTTACCTTCATGACATGTGAACATGGGAAGTGCAAATTAACCCATTTTCCATAATCACATTTTCCTTCATTCAGTGAAACACAATGAGGATTACCACCAGTACCATCAACCTGTATAGATCTAACCTCGTATATCCCTGTGGGTATATTCAAATCAAAAACATAGTGCCTTTTTGAACTTTCATAATTCTTCTCCCACTTTATTTTGAACCTCCCAGTCCATAATTCATTTTGTTCTGCAAGTTGGTGCGCTATTTGAGATCTACGGGTATACCGTTCAATAGTTTGCTCCAATGAAAGTCTAACCATAGCAGTCACAGGCAAACCTCGTGCTTTTTTCAACACTCCATTGAACGACTCTGAAAGATTTGTTGTCAACACTCCCCATCTTTTTCCACAACCATGGCTAACGGTCCATTTGTCCAAGGGAATTTCCATAAGGTATTCATGTGCTTCGACATTTTCTTCTCTAATTTGCCACATCAAGGATTCAAACTTCCTTACTTGATGGGCTGAAGCAGCCCTCCACATCAATTTGCTGAGTGTAACATCCGGAAAATTGAAATAACTAAGAAGAGGCTTAGAATTTGAAAATTTTCATTTTTGGAAAGAATTTGAAAATTTTGGAAAATTTTGGCCAAGTATGGAAAAGGTGAATTTTTGGCCAACTTTGAACAGCCATAACTTCTAGCTCAGGATGTGTTAGGTGTAGTTCCAATTATGGTTGCATAGCTCATGGAATGGTATTTCCAACACCACCAAGTTTGCTCGATTCTGAGTTCGTATGAGTGAGTTATGACCTTTGAAAGTTGCGCAGTTGGCAGGGAATCCGTCCGGAAATTTTAAGGGCATTTTGGTCTTTTCACTAGTCATTTCTCTTGAGGTTATATTGTTGTGTTAGACTTATTGTGGATCATTTTCATCCCATTTTAAAAGAGTGAGAGCTAGGGCTTGAGAGTGAAGAAGAGAAGAAGAGAGAAAGAAGAGATTGGGTTGTGTTTTGCGTTGTAATCCATGGTATGTTGAGGGATATGATGATCCTTAGTGTTTGGGGTTGAAGCCCTTGAAGTAAGGGTGGTTTAGAGTTGGCAAAACAAGGGAGAAAAGTCGAGTTTCTGGGCAAGAGAGTTGGCGCGTCGCTCCTACTAGCGCGCCCCAAAAGGGATTATGAAGTTTCCCCCTTGGGGCGACGCGCCTCTCAGAGCGCCTACAGGCCCCCTCTGAATTTTTGGGGCTGGCGCTCCGCGCCTTGCAGAGCGCCAAGGACACCAAGTATCCCCTTTCAATTCATACCTTCCCATACATGTTCCTTGGTATTGTACCTATATTGTATGGTTGTTTCCAACACTCTAAGGTACATTTAAACCTCCCGAACTCATCTGTAACATGTGATCAAACACCTTGAATCCATAAATCCGATTCAAGGAGAGTTAGCTTCCAAGTCAAGTGAAGTTAGAAGTCAAGTGAAGTTAAGAGTTAAGTTCAAGAGTTAAGAAGTAAGTCAAGCAAGTTCTTAAGGTTGTTCAAGATTCTTTATTGAACGTTTTAACTTCATTTAAGGCTCTAGTTTCAATTCAAGCAAAGAGCTTAGAGTTTCAAGCTACGTAAGAGGTCTCAAATTTCAAGTTGAGTCAAAAGTTTCAAGTTGAATCAAGAGTTTCAAGTTGAGTTCATTTCTCAAAGTTAT
>NW_006239606.1:132647-133657 GCF_000226075.1 Solanum tuberosum | reverse complement strand
GTCTCAGTTGTCGAATAAGGAAGGTAGGGTTGCAATGCTTATCGGGGACATGGACATGTCAAGGTTGATGGTTTATGTGCAACAGGTTGAGGAAGAGAAGCTGAGGGACAGGGAAGAGTTCAGAAGTAAGAAAGCAAAGACCGGTAATGAGTCCGGGCAGCAGAAAAGTAATGTGAATCGTCCGTCCTTTCAGCAAAGGCAAAGGGGACCTGCTCCATCATCTGCTAGAGCATCTGCACCCAGATACAGAGGTGAATTTAATGGCCAGAATTTGAAGGATTTCAAGGCTAGACCAGCACAATCTTCGGGTAGTGTGGCGCAAGGGAGTAGTAAGCCTCTTGCCTGCGCCAAGTGTGGTAGGAACCACTCAGGTATTTGTCGAGAGGGCTCCATGGTTGTTTCAAGTGTGGTCAGAATGGACATTTCATGCGAGAGTGTCCAAAGAATAGGCAGGGTAATGGGGGCAATAGAGCACAGTCTTCTTCAGTTGTTCCACCAGACAGGAAGACACCTAGAGGAGCTACTTCTAGTACCGATGGAGGAGCAAATCGCCTCTATGCCATCACCAGTCTTCATGAGCAAGAGAATTCTCCTAATGTTGTCACTGGTATGATCAAAGTCTTTGCTTTTGATGTGTATGATTTGCTAGATCCAGGAGCAAGTTTATCTTTTGTAACTCCTTATGTTGCGAATAAGTTTGATGTTCTTCCTGAAAGACTTTGTGAACCCTTTTGTGTTTCTACACCTGTTGGGGAGTCTATCCTAGCATAAAGAGTATATCGTGATTGTCCTGTTTCCATCAATCACAAGAGCACCATGGCTGATTTGGTTGAATTAGACATGGTAGATTTCGATGTCATTCTAGGTATGGATTGGCTTCATGCTAGTTATGCATCGATAGATTGTAGAACCCGAGCAGTCAAGTTTCAGTTTCCGAATGAGCCAGTCTTAGAGTGGAGTAGTAGTTCAGCAGTGCCTAAGGGTCGTTTTATTTCGTACCTTAAGGCAAG
>NW_006239606.1:129722-132164 GCF_000226075.1 Solanum tuberosum | reverse complement strand
TCTCCAAGCGATATTAGGAGTTTCTTAGGTTTAGCTGGTTATTACAGAAGGTTTGTTGAGGGGTTCTCATATATTGCATCTCCTTTGACAAAGTTGACTCAGAAGACAGTGAAATTTCAATGGTCTGAAGCTTGTCAGAAAAGCTTTCAGGAATTGAAAAAGAGGTTGATTACAGCTCTAGTGTTGACTTTACCAGAAGGTACTCAAGGTTTTGTGGTGTATTGTGATGCATCTAGAGTTGGTTTGGGTTGTGTCTTAATGCAGAATGGCAAAGTTATAGCTTATGCCTCCAGACAGTTGAAAGTTCATGAGAAGAACTACCCAACCCATGACTTAGAGTTGGTTGTGGTAGTGTTCGCTTTGAAGATTTGGCGTCATTACTTGTATGGTGTGCATGTTGATGCATTTACTGATCACAAGAGTCTTCAATATGTGTTCACTCAGAAGGAGCTTAATCTCAGACAGAGGAGGTGGTTAGAATTACTTAAGGATTATGACCTGAGTATTCTTTACCACCCAGGTAAGGCTAATGTTGTTGCTGATGCTTTAAGCAGGTTGTCTTATGGGTAGCACCACCCATATTGAAGAAGGGAAGAGAGAGTTAGCAAAAGATGTGCATAGACTGGCATGTCTGGGAGTCAGACTTATAGATTCCGCAGAAGAAGGAATAGCAGTGGCAAACGGGGCCGAGTCATCACTAGTGTCAGAAGTGAAAGAGAAACAAGATCAAGATCCATTTTGGTTGAGTTGAAGGCAAATTTTCAAAAGCAAAGAGTACTAGCTTTTGAACAAGGGGGAGATGATGTTTTGATGTATCAAGGAAAATTGTGTGTACCTATGGTGGATGGACTTCAAGAGAGGATCATGGAGGAAGCTCATAGCTCCAGATACTCCATTCATCCAGTTTCCACAAAGATGTACCGTGACTTGAGAGAAATTTATTGGTGGAATGGCATGAAGAAGGACATTGCTGAATTTGTTGCTAAGTGTCCAAATTGCCAACAAGTGAAGGTCGAGCACCAAAGGCCCGGTGGTTTGGCTCAGAGAATAGAACTTCCGGAATGGAAGTGGGAGATGATCAATATGGATTTCATCACAGGGTTTCCAAGGTCTCGCAGGCAGCATGATTCTATTTGGGTGATTGTCGACAGAATGACAAAGTCAGCTCATTTTCTACCAGTAAAGACTACCCATTCAGCAGAATATTATGCCAAGTTGTATATTCAAGAGATAGTGAGACTTCATGGAGTCCCAATCTCCATTATTTCAGATAGAGGTGCACAGTTTACTGCACAGTTCTGGAAATCTTTTCGGAAGGGCTTGGCTTCAAAGGTGAACTTAAGTACTGTCTTTCATCCTCAGACTGATGGGCAAGCAGAGCGTACTATCCAGACTTTAGAAGATATGTTGAGGGTCTGTGTGATCGATTTCAAGGGTAATTGGGATGATCACGTACCTCTTATTGAGTTTGCCTACAACAACAGTTAACACTCTAGCATCCAGATGGCTCCATACGAAGCTCTTTTATAGGAGAAGATGTAGATCTCCTATTGGATGGTTTGAAGTTGGTGAAGCAGGGTTGATAGGACCAGATTTAGTCCACTAAGCTATGGAGAAGGTGAAAGTGATTCAAGAGAGGTTGAAAACAGCACAGAGTCGCCAGAAATCCTACGCTGATGTTAGGAGAAAGGTGTTAGAGTTCGAAGTAGATGATTGGGTATATTTGAAGGTTTCACCGATGAAAGGGGTTATGATGTTTGGTAAGAAGGGGAAACTTAGTCCCCGGTATATTGGACCTTACCGCATTGCCAAGAGGATTGTCAATGTTGCTTATGAGTTGGAGTTACCACAGGAACTAGCAGCGGTTCATCCGGTATTTCACATCTCTATGTTGAAAAAGTGCATAGGCGATCCTTCATTGATCATGCCGACTGAAAGTATTAGGATCAAGGATAGCTTATCTTATGAGGAGATCCCTGTTCAGATTTTAGACCGCCAAGTTCGTAAGTTGAGAACGAAAGAGGTAGCCTCAGTCAAGGTCCTTTGGAGGAACCAATTAGTTGAGAGAGCTACTTGGGAAGCCGAAGAGGACATGAAGAAGAGATATCCTTATCTCTTTGAATCCAGAGGAAATGCATATTAAGGTACTAAATTCCTTCTTAGTGCTCTTCAAATTATAGTGAGCATGTAATTGTTATTGTTGTTTGCATGATAGCTTGTTGGGTGTTTGAATTGATGTTACACCCTTAGCCTTGTAAGGGTAACCTCATTTGAGGACGAATGTTCCCAAGGGGGAGATATTGTAACATCCGGAAAATTGAAATAACTAAGAAGAGGCTTAGAATTTGAAAATTTGAAAAATTTCATTTTTGGAAAGAATTCGAAAATTTTGGAAAATTTTGGCTTAAGTATGGAAAAGGTGAGTTTTTGGCCAACTTTGAA
>NW_006239606.1:126982-129248 GCF_000226075.1 Solanum tuberosum | reverse complement strand
ATTTTATGATTTGAGGAAAGATTGGAATTGTTGTTGAAGTTGTTAGTTGTTGTGTTGATAGTGTTGTTGATTGTGATGTTGAGATTCTTGTTGAATTGGGACTTGTTTTCGGTTGTGTTTTTAGTTGAAATCCATGGTATGTTGAGGGATATGATGATCCTTAGTGTTTAGGGTTGAAGCCATTGAAGTAAGGGTGGTTTAGAGTTGGCAAAATAAAGGAGAAAAGTCGAGTTTCTGGGCAAGGGGGTTGGCGCGTCGCACCTGCCAGCGCGCCCTAAAAGGGATTCTGAAGTTTCCCCCTTGGGGCGACGCGCCTCTCAGAGCGCCAGCAGGCCCCCTTTGAAGTTTAGGGGATGGCGTTCCACGCGTTGCAGAGCGCCAAGGACACCAAGTGTCCCCTTTCATTTCATACCTTCCCATACATGTTCCTTGGTATTGTACCTATGTTGTATGGTTGTTTCCAACACTCTAAGGTACATTTAAACCTCCCGAACTCATCCGTAACATGTGATCAAACATCTTGAATCCATAAATCCAATTCGAGGAGCTTCCAAGTCAAGTGAAGTTAGAAGTCAAGTAAAGTTAGAAGTCAAGTGAAGTTAAGAGTTAAGTTCAAGAGTTAAGAAGTAAGTCCAGCAAGTTCTTAAGGTTGTTCAAGAGTCTTTATTGAACATTTTAACTTCATTTTAAGGCTCTAATTTCAAGTCAAGTAAAGAGGTTAGAGTTTCAAGCTAAGTAAGAGGTCTCAAGTTTCAAGTTGAGTCAAAAGTTTCAAGTTGAGTCTAAGAGTTTCAAGTTGAGTTCATTTCTCAAAGTTATTAGGGAACTATGTATTCCCAAAGAAGTTTCTAAATGTTTTTACATTTGAGTAAGAAAAGGAATATGATTTCCAAAAGAGCCTTTGGGCTAGTTTTCAAGAAAAGGAACATCGTTTCCAAGTGAGCCTTTGGGCTTGTTTTGAGTAATTATCTCATTCAGCAGGAAGTATATGTTTTAAAAAAACATAAGAGCCAGTACATTTTTGGGAGTAGTATCGAGCACCGAGTTGGGGGAGTGTTCAAGGAAACCCACAGCTCCCCCTAGAACTAGTTAGCCACCATGGGTAGAAAAGGATCATACTTTTTAGATGAATCCTTTTCCAGATAGACTAGTGGATCTATTGCTATGTATCAGTTGGTTGTTTTTATGACCTTTCATTGCATTGAGTTGTGCCGCTGAGTTAAGAAAGCCAGGCCAAGGGTTCGCTTGGGGCGAGCAATGGTCTCTGAGTGCCGGTCCAGCCCAGGGTGTAGGCTCGGGGCGTGATACTGAGGTCCTTGTTTGGAAATTTAGATTGAAAGTTGCTCTTTAGATGCCTTATGCCAAATCGATGGAAGGCTCGAGGCTCTTGAAATCACCGCAACTCCTGCAAACTAGTCAAGATTCCTTTTGCCCTATCAGATATAACACATACATCTTGTCTACTTTTTATCACATGTGCACTCAAATTTCTAAAAAACCATTTCCATGCCTCTTTTGACTCTTTGTCTACAATAGCAAACGCTAAAGGAAAGAATGTTATCATTTCCATCAATTCCAACAACAATTAATAATTTTATCTCATACTTTCCATAAATATGAGTTCCATCTACTGAAATAACAGGGCGACATGTTTGGAATCCATCTATGCATGGCTTGAAAGCCCAAAATACAAATTAAAAGTTTTACCTCTGATGAACTCATAGACTCTTCGTGTTTCCATTCCACAACTGTTCCATGGTTAAAGTATTGAAAAGCTGCAAAAAATTTAGGTAGGTCACTAAATGATTTCTCAAAGTCACCATAAACCAATTCAAATGCACGTTGATGTCCAAGCCACGCTTTTCTATATGTCACTTGATGACCAAATTTTTCATGAACCTTTGAAATAACATCTACCACCAAGTACTTAGGATTTTTTCTAATTTGATTTAGAAACAGTGATGCTATCAAATTGGTATTTAGATTGGCGTGACCACTAGAAAGCCCTTATGTCTCACATCTATGGATTTCAACATATTTTCCTATCTTCCAAAGGTTATCTCTAACTTTTCGGCCTCGAAGAAACCACAAGCAACCCAATAAACTATAAAACTTACATCTCACAACCCATAGACTCTTGGTAGATGTTACCACCTTGAACTCCTTATTTTTGTGCAAACTCCAAATCGTTACCGCCCGTTTCAACTTTTCTTTACTACTAAAAAACATACCTTTTTTCAAATCCTTTTTTGCTTCCTCAGACCAA
>NW_006239606.1:111355-126829 GCF_000226075.1 Solanum tuberosum | reverse complement strand
CACATGTGATTATAAAATAAATGTTGTTGTAAGGAATGTTTTGCATATTACAACAATATTCATCAAAACTTTCACTTGTGGTGCCCATTGTTAAAATAATATTCACAAAACTTCATCAGGTATGAATTAAATAAGTCAAGTTTATCATATTATTAAGAGATTTTTTTAAATAATATTAATAAATTAGAAAAATAATTTTAAAGCTATAGTAAGAACTTAACATAATATGAGTAACATTTTATAGCTAAATTTGCAGGAGTCGAAGACCCATGATTGGATTCTTAGTAAAATAGTAACATTTTACACCTAAAACGTTACTGTGAGTAACGTTTTAGGTGTAAAACGTTACTCACAATAACGTTTATTGAGAATCCAATCACGTCCAATCCTGTAAATTCAGAATCAAATCATGCAAATTTAAAACGTTACTATGAGTGACGTTTCTTAAGAATCCAATCATAGACCTTCGATTCCTACATATTTAGAATCGAATCCTGCAAATGTAGCTATAAAACGTTACTCATAGTAATGTTTTACCTTAAAAACGTGACTGTCAATTACAACACTCTGTTAAAGTCATATTCCTCCATTTTTTAAACTGACCACATGTGATTATAATATAAATGTTGTTGTAAGGAATGTTTTGCATATTCCAACAATATTCAACAAAACTTTTACTTGTGTTGCCCATTGTTAAAATAATATTCACAAAACTTCATCAGGTATGAATTAAATAAGTTAAGTTTATCATATTATGTTAAGTTCTTACTATAGCTTTAAAATTATTTTTCTAATTTATTAATATTATTTAAAAAAATCTCTTAATAATATGATAAACTTGACTTATTTAATTCATACCTGATGAAGTTTTGTGAATATTATTTTAACAATGGGCAACACAAGTGAAAGTTTTGATGAATATTGTTGGAATATGCAAAAAATTCCTTACAACAACATAATATGACTTTAACATAGTGTTGTAACTAACAGTCACGTTTTTAAGGTAAAACGTTACTGTGAGTAACGCTTTATAGCTAAATTTGCAGGATTCGATTCTAAATTTGCAGGAGTCAAAGGCCCGTGATTGGATTCTTTAGAAACGTTACTATGAGTAACATTTTAAATTTGCAGGATTTGATTCTGAATTTACAGGATTGGATGTGATTGGATTCTCAATAAACGTTATTGTGAATAACGTTTTACACCTAAAACGTTATTGTGAGTAACGTTTTACACCTAAAACGTTACTCACAGTAACGTTTATTCATTTAACGTCGTCAGATCCGTCAGCTTTTTGTCCGTTGAATTTTTAAAATAAAAATAACCTAAAACGTTACTATGAAGTACGTTTATACTACTTTTGTAAAAAAAACTTTAAAAACATATTAGTTAGGTGAATTGGTTTTTAAAATAGCTTACTTTGGTCAAAGTTTCCTACTTTTACCACTTGATAGAGGTGAAGGGAAAATTAGCAGTAGTGGATTATCACATGGTAAACAACTCATTTGACTTGTGGATTTTAGAGCATTCTCCAAAAAGAGAATGGAAGAGACATGTCATTCGATTTCCTTCAAAATGGAATTACAAAGTGACTGGACCTATATCATCCTGCATGTCTCATGACGGAAAGATTGTACTCATCCGCAACTTTAACTCAAGTATTTTATGTTGGTGTTATGATCTCATTGCAACGAGAAAGAGAAGGAGATGGAGAAAATTAGAAATCAAGGGGCTTCCTGAGGAGACCCTCATCTATGGCATTTATAGTTATGTGGAGACCTTAGATAGTAGCATTTGGTAGATGTTAGATGATATTATTTGATTGTGAGTTTTGGTTTATGGGATTTGTTCAATTTAAATAAATTCTTTATTTTTTTAGTTTGTTCTGTTTTTCTAATCAAATATCTATACATCAATACGAATTACAACTGAAATTTAGCTAAAGGGGCATATATGCATGATACAATTGAACTGGTCTGCGTTTGTTTGTTCGTTCACTAGTCACGATATCATCCTGCACAACACGTGATGGTCAGGTCTTTAACCAGTACAGTTAGTCCAACAAAATTGATCAGTATGTACCTCTGTTGTACTGGTAAAAATATTCAGTGTAGTTTCCGCTTTAAAACTGAATTTTGGTCGAATGATGCAATACGTTAACGTATTATTCTGAAATGTTCTTCGATACAAGTGTTGCGTCTCAACTGTTCTACCGAATGAATGTCAAACTTATTCTGAAGATTATCGTTCGTGATGAGCCTTGTGAGTTTGAATTTTTTTTTAAAAACATAGATTTAATGGGGATTCTGAGTTCTGGTTTAGAGGATTTGTCAATTTTCATGATAAGAATACATAGCAAACCATCTACTTCACCTTCATGTGACACTTTTATCTTAATAATCAACTGAAATTTGATAAATTGTCTTTGAAATATTCCAAAAACCAAGAAATTAAATACAAAGTAATATGATTTTTAACTTGGATAAAATTTTAAATGACTTATAAGTCTGTAAAGTTTAAAAGAAAGAAAATAAACTTATTAGTACTAATTTTCCTCTTTTATCTTCTCCTAATACTAATAGGAAACATGTACTACTTTTTTGAGGAAAAATAAACCCCCAAAAGTCATAAATAAAACCAATACAAATATGATAAATAATGGAAGGGTTTTAGACCTTAAAAAACACAAATTTTAGGGCTTCCTGTTAAGTCTGAAGATGAATCCATCCATTCCCAAAGAAATACTCATTGAAATATTCTTATGGCTTCCTGTTAAGTATTTAATGTGTTTCAACTATATTACCAAATTCTTTAATTCTCTTATTTCAAATTTTATCGACACCCATAGACGTCGATCCGTGACCCGTTCTGGTTGAACAAAATTCATTTTCCAAACAAGCGGAATTTATTACACGTCTGTTCAACTAAAAGAACTTGAAAAATACTCTATTCAAATTCAGAGTTTTGATGCAATCCCCTTCAATATCTCTCATTTGAAGTGGCCACGTTTGAATTGCGTTAACGGTTTATTTTGCATTTGGGGAACATTATCTAATCAACCTGCTGCAATTTTAAACCCTAGTACAAGAGAAGTACGATTTCTTCCCAGCCGAAATGATGATTTTCGTCTTTGGTATTATTCGTTTGTTTGAGCATGAAGAAAAGAAGTACAAAATTATTGCGACAACAAATCATGTTCGAGGAAGTTACATAAAGCGCTGGGTTTTCACTTTAGGCATAGACGAATCATGGAGAAAGGTTAACAATTCCCTTCATAATGTGTTGGGGATACCCAAGGTTTACATCAATGGAGTTATCTATAAGTTAGCTTTCCATAATAAATATTGTTGGAATGTATGCGTCCACTTAGGTCGATGGGACCAGGTCCTCAGTACAGTTACAATAACAAACAGAAAATAAATGCTGAAGGTAAAGATTGCACAAACAACTTTATGTGGAAACCTCCTTGCTTAAGGGAGTAAAACCACGACTTGTTCTCAACAGGACTTTTCAAACTGCTTTCACAATCTTCTTCAAGCAAGAGTAAAAGCCAGTTTACAAAATGAGATTAGCCTGCTAATCTCTACACTAAGTAATACCTCACTTAGCTGAGCCAGAGCAGATACAACACTACCCACTATACTAATCCTAACCGATTAATATAGACTTTTAGAGTAAGAGCCTAAGTTACCCTTAACCTAGTTCTTACAATGATTCAAACAAGTTTGAAACATTTCTTTCACAAGTGAAACGAATCTTACAATATAAGAACTATTACAAGCAAACAAAACTACAGCTAGTACAGAAAGCAATCGAAGCACTTCTAACAGGTCTCTTGCTATCTTTAAGCTTGAAAGTATCTCTCATTTTGAATGAACGAGATGATTTGTTGTTTTTCCTTGGATATATTTAGACATGAAAAGTTATTATCCAATGAACAAGCAACCTCGTCGCTTCTGATTGGTGGAATACTCTGCAGCTTCACCAACTTTCTGACGCAGACAGCTTTCCAGGTGTACATCACTTTGACCACTGGACGAGTATTCATACTCTACAGAGGACCAGGTCCCTGCACTTGTGAGGAAACCATCAAAACATCTAGGAACATAAGCACTTATCAATTTCCCTCTTTTTAATGATGACAAACAACCTGCATATCTCATCTCGTGAGTAAACAAACATTCATTCAATAACTGGTGTACCCCCTTAATTAGTGTTCTCCCTTAATCAGTTCCCCCATAATCAGTGAGCAAATTGCAACAAACTCCCCCTTTAGTTCCATGCCCAGCACCGATTCCACAGCCAACTTTACAACAAAACTTCCCCCTTTTGACATCATTGAAAAGGTGAAACAGTAAACATATTCAAGTTAAATGTAAGGCAATAAAGGATTCAGGGCCTTGGGCCACACAAAACATGTGTATGTAAGCATAAAGAGAATATTAAACCACACATCAACAGGGCACAAAACAAAAGAGAGCATCATATCATATATACTGACCACTGAAGTTTGTCAAAATAACAAAAAGCCACAAGAGTATGTGATGACAAGGTGGAACAACAAAAGAAAAGACAGACAACAAGAGAAACAAGACACATTTAGGACGGAGGAGGGGAGGGATTAAAAGTACGCATCAACAACATCATGCGCTCATTTGCACTCTCATGGGCCTGTATCAGTTGCTTGTTTAGGGACTTAATTTCCTCGTTGAGAGAGGCATTTTTCTTCAGCAGCATTGTATTTTCATCCCTTAACTCTTTGACCACCAGCTCGTGACCCTCACTGGTACCAGGTCCCCTAAAAGCAGCCTTCTGCAATTCAGACTTGAGCCTAGTGATTTCAACCTCCTTATCACTCAGATTCTTGGTGAGATCAGTCACCTCCCTCATAAGAGTAGCCTGCTACTCCAGAACATCCGCCACTTGAGATCTTCCCCTAACTTGTCCCTCAATGCACTCACATTCTTGTAGAGTAGACATAGTAAGCATCTGTTTGGTGGTACCAGGTACCCCTTTTCCTACTGGAACTTCAAAGTGGTTAAAGACAAAGTTTAGAAAATACCCATAGGGGATGCCGTGCTTAGCATTCTTCCATGTCATTACTCTATGCATATGTTCCAGCATGATTGCATGGAGGTTGATTTTCTCAAACTCATCAAGCTTTTCCATGAGGAAAAGATCGGCAGCAGACGCCACTGTTCTCTTCTCAGTCTTGGGCACCACTACTTTGTTAATGAATTCAAACATCAACTGATACTTCCCCTTAAGAAACTTCTTAGGCAGCCCTGCACGCTTAATATCTCCTCGTTTGGTAGCAAGCTTTGAGAAATCACCAGTAGGTTTACATCCCTCAATAGTTCGAACTCCTACCACAGGCACTCCTAGAATGATTCCCAAAGTTTCTTCATCAAGGCGAATCTGCACATTCCTGACAATAGTTGTGATTCCACCACCTTCCAATAGTTCCATTTTTTAGAAGAATTCCCGCACTTCAGGTTCGTGCAAGTATGGAACTGGTGGTTCAAACAGATGATTCCAGCCTTGAATGGTAACAGCATCAACCAGATTGGCCATACCAAATCTTGTTAAAATGTCAGGGTCAAAGACTCTGCCATTTAAAACTCTTTGTTGCTCCATTTTCTCTACCCGCTCCTCTCTAGTCAATTCCTTCTCTTCGATTTGATTTTTAACCCTGGGACTAGGTCCTTTTACAGGTTGTTCATCTGACTGTTTTCTTCCTTTTCTCCTTTTGCAAGAGGTTTCTGTTTTTTAACCTTCACACTCATTGCAGGAGTTTCACACCTTTTACATGAGATTTCTTCCCCCCTTTTGATTTCTCTCTGATTTAATTTTTTTCTTCAGCTTCTCTCCTTCTTTTTGCCACATACTTGGCAGCATCCTCAGATTCAGTCTCATTGTTCTCAATAATCAGAGGAGTAGAGGAAGGTTGGTCAGGTTCAAGCCATTATCTTCTCCTCTTCCTAGTTCTTTCAGTATGGGCTTTGCTTGCCGCAATAGCACTCCCCATAACATTTTGTGTTTCGCTCCTTGTAACATACTTCCTTTTGTCTCCTTTAGAGTGAGACAAAACCAGCTTTCCCTTCCCCTTTCTCTGTCGCTCCTTTTCTTATTCACCAGATTTACCAACACTATCAATCTCAGACGTACCTTTGACTGTTTCCAACTCAGAAACATTTACTTGAGATTGGTTTCCTCCTTGCATTCCCCTTGAGCGACATCTTAATGGAACATCTTCTTCTTTCTCTTCTTCCTTCTCGCTCCCAACATCAAAGGATTTTGGTGTTTGGTCGAAGATAAGTTTACTTCTGTGAGGGACCTGATCCGGTGACTCCAATTCATGCTCCAGAAAAGTAGGTTGAACATCACCTCTTAATGAGGCTAAGCTTTAAACGACCACCAGTTCAGCACCAGCGGTTAGGATACAAGATTCAGGACATTTTCCTTCAAGTAAGTCCCCTTCAAACAATCTCTCAGATATGGTTGACGACACTGCCATCGAACCAATGTCAATTTCTTCCATAGGAAGACCCTCATTAGAATTTGCCACAGATTGTGCCTCTGAATTTGGGGATTTGTCACTAGATAAAACCATAGTAGGAGAGCATACCAAAGTATTCCTGGAGTGAAGAACATGGGAGACCAAGATGTCGACCGCCGGGGAGATAGATTCATCCATTTCTCCAACACCACAGACTGGGGTGGACGGAGACTCTTCAGGAGGGGGAACAGAGAAGTTGAATGAACCCGTTTTCAACTTATTGGGAGATGGGTGTTTTTGAAGAAGACTCAGTGATAGACATATTTGAAGAGAGGAGGGAAGCAGAATTTAGAGATTTTGGAAGAAGGGTTATGAAAATATTTTAATTCTGAAGAGGAGAGTGAAACTAAATAATAACTTACCAAGAGAGATTTGAATTGAAAGGGTATCGGGTCCCAAAAGAGGTGACCTTTGGTATTAAATGCGACAAGATGTTTTGAAACTGACGCGATGAATGGGCAAGAGACACGTGGCAGTAATGTTGACATTTAGACAGTGTAGTATAATTGATACTAACCTCATGAGGACCAGGTCCTCCCTTCAGTTTGTACCTCTGTCTGTGTGATTGAACCTTCCTTTCAGCTAAACACACCATGAGTGTATACCTGCATTAAGGTACCAAAAGTGAATTCTTTTATGACAAACATTAAAACAAGTATAGATACCTGCCCTCCGTAACATAATCAAAAATAGATAATTTTTTGTGCAAACTAGTCAAGAAATCAGGTAATATTGTGCATCCCCAGCCTCATCATGTTTTTAATGAAAAATTATTTACTCAAGGGCTTTGTAAAGATATCAACCAGTTGATCTTCAGTTTTGCTGAACTTCATCACCACATTTTTGTTTTCAACATTGTTCCTTAGAAAATGATGTCTCACGTCTATGTGCTTTGTCCTCTTGTGCTGGACAAGATTTTTGGCCATGTTCATGGCACTAGTGTTATCACAAATGAGAGGAATAGTATCTGTGAGTACACCAAAATCTTCCTGCTGCTGCTTAATCCACAGTAGTTGTGCACAACAAGATGCAGCAGCCACATACTCTGCCTCTGCGGTGGACAAAGCCACGGAATTCTGCTTCCTTTTTCCCCATGAGATCAAGGCTGATCCAAGGAAGTGTGCCATGCCTGACGTGCTTTTTCGATCAACCAAAAAGCCTGCATAATCAGCATCAGCATAACCTATAAGATCAAAAGAGTCACCAGTAGGGTAGAAGAGGACCAGGTCCTGAGCTACCTTCAAGTATCTCAGGATGCGTTTGACTTCCTTCAGGTGAGACTCATTTGGTGCTGCTTGAAACCTTGCGCACATCCCTACACTGAACACTATGTCTGGCCTGCTTGCAGTTAGGTATAGGAGTGATCCTATGATTCCCCTGTACATTGTTTGATTTACCTTCACACCATCTTCATCTGTATCCAGTTTCACACTTGTGTTCATGGGAGTATCCAACACCTTTACTTCGAGTAGATTGAATTTCTTGAGCAACTCTTTAATGTACTTCTCTTGGCATATTAAAGTGCCTTGAGAGGACTGTTTGATCTGCAAGCCTAGAAAGAACGTGAGTTCCCCCATCATGCTCAGTTTGAACTCATCAAATAAGCAAATTCTTTGCAAAGTAAGTCTGAAGTAGCTCCAAATATGATATCATCCACATATACCTGCACAATTAACAATTCCTTACCTCTGGATTTTAAGAACAAGGTATTATCAATTTTACCTCTCTTGAACCCATTGGTGAGAAGAAACTTGGACAGGCATTCATATTAAACTCTGGGAGCCTGTTTTAACCCATACAAAGCCTTGTCCAATTTCAGCACATGATTGGGTAGGTCTGCATCTTCACAGCCTGGAGGCTTCTTGACATATACTTCTTCTTTCAGGTTCCCATTCAAGAAAGCACTCTTGACATCCATTTGAAACAATTTGAATTCCATGTGAGCGGAAAATGCTATCAAGATTCTGATGGCTTCCATTCTGGCTACAGGAGCAAAGGTCTCATCATAATCAATTTCCTCTTCTTGGTTGTAAACCTGTACCACTAGTCTTGACTTATTTCTAGTAATGATCCCATGCTCATCAAGTTTGTTTCTAAAGACTCATCTGGTCCCAATAATGGTTCTGTCAAGTGGTCTGGGGACCAGGTGCCACACCTTGCTTTTCTCAAATTAATGAAGCTCATCTTACATTGAAGTTACCCAGTTTACATCCCTCAAAGCTTCCTTGATGTTCTTGGGTTCAATGGATGATATGAATGCTGAATGTGCAACTAGATTTCTTGATTTAGACCTAGTTTGAATTCTTGAGTCAAGTGGAGAGATAAGTTTGTCTAGTGGATGTGAAGATTGATATTTCCATCCAGACTTTCTGGTAATCTCTTCTTCTCTGTCAGCATCAGAATCACCTTTATCTTCTTCAAGAGGACCTTGAGTGTTCTGCATCATTCTCCTTTGTACCCTAATCATCCTGCTGCTTGTTCATCAGCTCCTCAAACTCATATTCCTCATTGTTCTCATTTATTGTACCCAATTCATCAAACTTGACGTGCATGCTTTCTTCAACACAAAGATTTCTTTTGTTGAACACCCTGTACGCCTTGCTTGTAGAGGAGTACCCAACAAATACACCTTCATCACTCCTGGAATCAAACTTGCCTAAATCATTCTTTCCATTATTAAAGACAAAACATTTGCACCCAAAAGGTTTAAGATGCAAAATTGAAGGTTTTTTGTCATTTAACAGCTCATAGGGTGTTTTCTTGACGACCGATCTGATAAGGCACCTGTTTGTCACATAGCACGCTGTACTAACTTCTTCAACATATAAATTCATTACAAGTCCTGAATCAATCAACATAGTTCTAGCAATCTCCACCAGAGTTCTGTTCTTTCTTTCAACAACTCCATTTTGTTGAAGAGTTCTTAGTACTGAGAAGTTATGATTGATTCCAATTTCTGCACAAAACCCTTCAAGTTGAGAGTTCTCAAACTCTGTACCATGATCAGATCTAATACTGGCTATAATTCAATTTATCTTCATTTGAATGGCCTTGGCAAAGGTGATCAGTTGTCCAGTTGTCTCATCTTTCATCTGCAAAAACATGTTCCAAGTGAACCTAGAAAAATCATCAACAATGACGAGAATATATGTCTTACCTCCTCTGCTTTGGATTCTAATAGGTCCACACAGGTCCATGTGGAGCAGCTCCAGAGGTCTCGTTGTATTGACTCCCTTCTTGGATTTGAAAGATGACTTAGTTTGTTTCCCTTTAGCACAGACATCACAGATTTTATCGTTTGAAAACTTTAGCTTTGGTAACCTGCGGACCAGGTCCCCTACAACAAGCTTGTTTAGTAAAGAGGAACTTACATGACCTAATAGTCGATGCCAAAGATTTGCATCGTTAGCTTGAGCACTCAGGCATGAAAGATTGTCCCCTTCAATAGAATCAAGATTAGCAATGTACATATTCTTAACTCTTTTTGCAGACATCACAATTTTCTCGGTTTCACAGTTTGTAACCAGACATTTATCAGCCATGAACTTGACTTCATTTCCTTTATCACAGATTTGTGAAATGCTCAAAAGATTGTATTTTAAACCCTCCACATAGTGAACATTATTTATCGAATTATCAGTCGATCTCCCTATTATGCCAATACCAAGGATAGAGCCCTTCTTTCCACCACCAAACGACACACCACCACCTTGGTGTGCTTTCAAAGAGAGGAAGTTTGAAGTGTCTCCAATCATGTGCCTTGAGCATCCACTGTCCATGTACCAGCACTGACTCCTTTCTCTCTTCTGCATAGAAATCATTTGTTAGATTTAGGAACCCACTTCAAACGAAGTTCCCAGTAACTATCAAGAGGCCTGATAAGAAACCTTTCTGTCCAGGGAGGCAGGATGTTCTTACTGAAATGATAAAGAGGACAAGGTCCCTTTTGTCCCTTTTTAACATCACTTTCAGATCTAACAAATTTCACATACCTTTCTTTAGCTTTTCTCAGACTCTCACACTTTTCTTTCAAATGACCATTTCGACCACATTGAGTGCACAAAAAGTTGTTAGATAAAGACACATATTTGCTATGGGGATTGTAGGGGGGTTTTATTGGTCTGCATCCCAACCCTTTCTTTCCATTGAAACTTTGATTGGACAGATTAGAGAGTATCTTAGAGGAGTCAGTCCATTTTAGGGAGTGGCATAACTCCTCCTTGACCTTACTCAAATCATTTCTCAGTTGAGAATTTGTTTCAAGAGAAGCAACTAACTTAGACTTAGAAATTTTTAGCTTTTCTTCCAGTTCTTCCTCAAGAATGCTAAGCTTTCTCTTTCCTCCTACTGAGGTACCAGGGTCCTCTTTAGGTGATACGTTACTGGTCTCTAGAGTACCTATCCTTTCACTTATTTCAGCAACTTGAGACATGAGAGCAGAGTTCTTATCCTCACACAAACTTAATTTTTTATTCAACATTAAGTTTTCAGTGGTTCGTTCATCAACACAGTCAATAAGCAGGGCAACAAGTTTCCTCAAGTTTTCAATAGGCAGATTATCTAGATCATTCTTAAGATAAAAAAGAGTTACCTCTTCTGAATCCTCTTCATCATCGGAATTTGCCATCAAGGAGAAAATAGAGTTGAAAATGCTTTCATCATCTTCAATGGCCATCATTGAAACATCCTCATGACTTTTTGCATCTTCTTCTGATTCACTTGAATCATTTCCCCACACAGCAAAGGCTTTTCTCACCAACTGATCAGCATGTGCCTTTCTTCGAGCATGGTCTGGGACCAGGTCCCTCTTGCGAGGTCTGGTGTCATGAGTTTCCTACTTTTGATTGGGGTAGTCCCTCATGAAGTGACCAGGCTTGCCACATTTATGGCACATATCACTTGCAGTAGCAGTTCTGCTAATAGGGGTTTTCTTTTGGAAGCCTCCATGCTTCTTTAAGATTTTCTGAAATCTTCTAGTGACATACGCCATCTCATCCTCCTCTTTAGTCACCTCACTTTGAGATGTTTTCAAAGCAATGGACTTCTCCTTCTTTCCTTCCTTCACAGTCGTCCCATGTTTCTTGTTCATCTTGTAGGTCTGAAGATTCCCAATTAGTTCATCCATGGGAAGAGTCATTAAATCTTTGGCTTTTGTTATGGCATCCACCTTGCTTTCCCAAGATTTAGGAAGAACTTTGAGGATCTTGCGAATTTGCTTGTTGACAGGAATAGGCTCACCCAAGCCTCTCAGCTCGTTGGTGATAGAGGTGAATCTTGAGTTCATCTCAAAGATTGTTTCTCCTTCCTTCATAATGAAATTTTCGTACTGAATGGTGAGCATATCAACCTTAGACTCTTTCACTCGCTAGATTCCTTCATGGGTTGTTTGAAGACAGTCTCATATCTCTTTGGTAGTCTCACAAATATAAATTCTGTTGTATTTATCAGCTCCAATTCCACACACCAGAATCTTTTTTGCTTTGTAGTTCTTTTCTATTTTCTTCCTATCTGCTTCATTGTACTCTTTTCTGGTTTTGACAGTTGTAGTGGTGAGCTCTCCATCCTTCACCTCTTTTGTAGGAATATATGGTCCATCAAGAATGATGTCCCACAGCTCAGTGTCTTAAGCGTTGATGTAGTCATGCATTCGATTCTTCCACCAGCCATAGTATTGACCATTAAAACACGATGGCCTAGTAGAAGACTAACCTTTTTCCATATTAGGTGGAGCAGCCATTTCTTCTGGATCTTTTCTTTTCTTGGTGTTAACCAAATAGAAAAGTACTGCTCTGATACCACTTGTTGGAATGTATGCGTCCACTTAGGTTGATGGAACCAGGTCCTCAGTACAGTTACAATAACAGACAGAAAATAAATGTTGAAGGTAAAGATTGCACAAACAACTTTACGTGGAAACCTCCTTGCTCAAGGGAGTAAAACCACGACCTATTCTCAACAGGACTTTTCAAACTGCTTTCACAATCTTCTCCAAGCAAGAGTAAAAGCCAGTTTACAAAATGAGATTAGCAATCTCCACACTAAGTAATACCTCCTATCACTTAGCTGAGCCAGAGCAGATACAACACTACCCACTATACTAATCCTAACCGATTAATATAGACTTTTAGAGTAAGAGCCTAAGTTACCCTTAACCTAGTTCTTACAATGATTCAAACAAGTTTGAAACGTTTCTTTCATAAGTGAAATGAATCTTACAATATAAGAACTATTACAAGCAAACAAAACTACAGCTAGTACAGAAAGCAATCGAAGCACTTCTATCAGGTTTCTTGTTGTCTTTAAGCTTGAAAGTATCTCTCCTTTTGAATGAATGGGATGATTTGTTGTTTTTCCTTGGATATATTTAGACATGAAAAGTTATTATCCAATGAACAAGCAACCTCGTCGCTTCTGATTGGTGGAGTACTCTGCAGCTTCTCCAACTTTCTGACGCAGACAGCTTTCCAGCTGTACATCACTTTGACCACTGGACGAGTATTCATACTCTGCAGAGGACCAGGTCCCTGCACTTGTGAGGAGATCATCAAAACATCTAGGAACATAAGCCCTTATCAAATATGTTATAGCTGGATTTAATGTTAAATCTGAAATTTTCAAATTCATTATATTGGGGAATAATACAATTCTGTGGTGCCAATACGAGTTAATAGAGGTGAAGGGTAAACTAACAGCCATTCATCATAAAAAAGGCGCACATGAATATATCCACTTGCTTGTTTTAGAACAATCTCGAAAAGAAGATGAATGGAATAGTCATATCATTCAATTTCCTTCAACATGGAAGGACATACAACAAGAAGTCATATTTTCATGCAGGTTTACGTCTTGGGATGGGGAGATTTTACTCACCGTGAATTTGATGTCGATTACTTTATGTTTCTGTTTTGATGTCACAAGACAGAGTTGGAGAAAATTAGAAATTAAGGGCCTTCCTAAGTACCATGGTATCCAAGGCATTTGTAGTTACGTAGAAAGACTAGTTATGTAGTCTCTTTGGATTTGAGAATTTTTGCAATTCATATGTTCTTTTATTGAATCATTGGTTACAATATTCTTTGTTATTAAATGTTGGTACAAGCATTGTTCAAACAAATACTGCATCGATCAGTACCTCTGTTGCTAGCTTTCCCCAATGTATTGGGACTATGATACAATGCATTGATAATTTATTGACATAATATATATATATGCTCTTTTAACTTGTCCAAAACTGACATCTATGTCCTCTAACTTTGGTGAGTTCAAGTAGACACTTAAACTAGTATAAAGTTGAACAAGTAGACTTAACACACATTCTATGTGTCATAAAACACATAGGACGCTACGTAGGATGTGAATTGCCACTAAGAACGTCACGTAGGACGCGTGTATCTACTTATTCAACTCTAAACAAGTTTAAGTATCTACTTGTGCACACCAAAAGTTAGAGGACATAGATATCAGTTGAGGTCAAGTAAAAGGTTATATTTACATCTAATATATTATATTATCAACGATCAGACTACGACATTTTCCCAAGAAATAATGTTTGAAATATTCTCATGGCTTCCTATCAAGTCAATAATTGCATCAGTATGTACCTCTGCTGCTAGCATTCCATACAATAATGTACGGGTAAAACTATTGAGACTTGAGAGTAGTTTCCGCATTAAAACTGAATTTTAGTGCAATGCATTGATGATAAATACATAACACAACAGGGCAATTTTTTCCTCAAGAGATTAAATGATCATAGAAGAATCAACCATTATAGTGCATTCATAATCACTCTGTTGCTCTTAAGTTTTTCGAGTAAATGATTGTAGGCTACTTTTGTTAGCCATTCTCCACTTAAATATTAATATCTCCTTTAACATCTTTCAAGTGATTTTTTTTTCAACTTTAACACTACAATATCTGTCTCACAATGGCAAACGTATTTCCCACGCACCATGTCAACTACACATTAGCGTCATGTCATTGTCACATTGAAAATTATTTAAATTTTAAGTTTTTAATTCTTTTTTGTTTCTTTTTATTTATATAATTTTAGAAAGGTAAAAAATCTCAAAAAATAAATAAGGATTAATCCAAGATTATAAAAATTAAAAAAATCTCAAAAATTTCAAACTCTACAAATTCACAAGAAGAAAACATTCAATTTTTAAAAATACATTATCAAAATAAATAATTAATAACAATTGAAAAACTAATTTAAGATGAAGAGAGTATAAATTTTTTATTAAAAAAAACTTCAAGTTCATCACAATCAACAATCACTTTCATAAGTAGGATCTTTAAGCAACAATAAGTTGTTGCCTTTTCTATTTTTCCTTGAAATGAAGGAAAGGGGGTGGGGGTGTTTCGAAGAAGAAATAAAGTGTGTGTGTGTGTGTGTGTGTGTGTGTGTGTGTGTGTGTGTGTGTGTGTGTGTGTGTGTGTGTGTGTGTGTGTGTGTGTGTGTGTGTGTGTGTGTGTGTGTGTGTGTGTGTGTGTGTGTGTGTGTGTGTGTGTGTGTGTGTGTGTGTGTGTGTGTGTGTGTGTGTGTGTGTGTGTGTGTGTGTGTGTGTGTGTGTGTGTGTGTGTGTGTGTGTGTGTGTGTGTGTGTGTGTGTGTGTGTGTGTGTGTGTGTGTGTGTGTGTGTGTGTGTGTGTGTGTGTGTGTGTGTGTGTGTGTGTGTGTGTGTGTGTGTGTGTGTGTGTGTGTGTGTGTGTGTGTGTGTGTGTGTGTGTGTGTGTGTGTGTGTGTGTGTGTGTGTGTGTGTGTGTGTGTGTGTGTGTGTGTGTGTGTGTGTGTGTGTGTGTGTGTGTGTGTGTGTGTGTGTGTGTGTGTGTGTGTGTGTGTGTGTGTGTGTGTGTGTGTGTGTGTGTGTGTGTGTGTGTGTGTGTGTGTGTGTGTGTGTGTGTGTGTGTGTG